>NW_028157485.1:359843-387343 GCF_964263955.1 Coregonus lavaretus
ACAAGGCAAGAAGGGCCTTCTATGCCATCAAAAGGAACATAAAATTCAACATACCAATTAGGATCTGGCTAAAACTACTTGAATCAGTTATAAAAATGCCCTTTATGGTTGTGAGGTCTGGGGTCTGCTCACGAACCAAGAATTCACAAAATGGGCCAAACACCAAATTCAGACTCTGCATGCAGAATTCTGCAAAAATATCCTCAGTGTACAACGAAAAACACAAAATAATGCATGCAGAGCAGAATTAGGCCGATACCCGCTAATTATCAAAATCCAGAAAAGAGCTGTTAAATTCTACAACCACCTAAAAGGAAGCGATTCCCCAAACCTTCCATAACAAAACCATCACCTACAGAGAGACAAACCTGGAGAAGAGTCCCCTAAGCAAGCTGGTCCTGGGGCTCTGTTCACAAACACAAACAGACCCCACAGATCCCCAGGACAACAACACAATTAGATGGCAGCATTCGTGCAAAACTGAAAGCACGAACCACCGCATTTAACCACGGCAAGGTGACTGGGAATATGGCAGAATACAAACAGTGTAGCTATTCACTCCGCAAGGCAATCAAACAGGCAAAACGTCAATATAGAGACAATAGTGGAGTCGCAATTCAATTCAATGGCTCAGACACGAGACGTATGTGGCAAGGTCTACAGACAATCACGGACTACAAAAGGAAAACCAGCCACGTCGCCAACACCGACATCTTGCATCTGGACAAGCTAAACACCTTCTTCGCCCAATTTGAGGATAACACAGTGTCACCGACGCGGCCCACTACCAAGGACTGTGGGCTCTCCTTCTCCGTGGCCGTAGTGAGTAAGACATTTAAGCGTGTTAACCCTCGCAAGGCTGCCGGCCCAGACGGCATCCATAGCCGCGTCCTCAGAGCATGTGCAGGCTAGCTGATTGGAGTGTTTATGAACATATTCAATCTCTCCCTATCCCAGTCTGCTGTCCCCACTTGCATCAAGATGACCACCATTGTTCTTGTACCCAAGAAAGCAAAGGTAACTGAACTAGCACTCACCTCTATCATCATGAAATGCTTTGAGAGACTAGTCAAGGATCATATCACCTCTACCTTACCTGTCACCCTAGACCCACTTCAATTTGCTTCCCGCCCCAATAGATCCACAGACGATGCAATCGCCATCGCACAGCACACTGCCCTATCCGATTTGGACAAGAGGAATACCTATGTAAGAATGCTGTTCATTGACTATAGCTCAGCATTCAACACCATAGTGCCCTCCAAGCTCATCATTAAGCTCGAGGCCCTGGGTCTGAACCCCGCCCTGTGCAACTGGGTCCTGGACTTCCTGATGGGCCGCCCCCAGGTGGTGAAGGTAGGAAACAACACCTCCACTTGGCCGATCCTCAACACTGGGGCCCCACAAGGGTGCGTGCTCAGCCCCCTCCTGTCCTCCCTGTTCACCCATGACTGCGTGGCCAAGCACCCCTCCAACTGAAGTCGCTGACGGCACAACAGTAGTAGGCTGATTACCAACAATGACGAGACCGCCTACAGGGAGTAGGTGAGGGCTCTGGGAGTGTGGTGCCAGGAAAATAACCTCTCACTCAACGTCAACAAAACAAAGGAGATGATCGTGGACTTCAGGAAACAGCAGAGGGTGCACCCCCCTATCCACATCGATGGGACCGCAGTGGAGAAGGTGGAAAGCTTCAAGTTCCTTGGCATACACATCCCTGACAAACTGAAATGGTCCAGCCACGCAGACAGTGTGGTGAAGAAGGCGCAACAGAGCCTCTTCAACCTCAGGAGGCTGAAGAAATGCTTGGCACCTAAAACCCTCACAAACTTTTACAGATGCACAATTGAGAGCACCCTGTCGGGCTGTATCACCGCCTGGTACGGCAACTGCACCGCCCGCAACCGCAGGGCTCTCCAGAGGGTGGTGCCATCTGCCCAATGCATCACCGGGGGCAAACTACCCGCCCTCCAGGACACCTACAGCACCCGATGTCACAAGAAGGCCAAAAAGATCATCAAGGACATCATCCACCCGAGCCACTGTCTGTTCACCCCGCTACCATCCAGAAGGCGAGGTCAGTACAGGTGCATCAAAGCTGGGACCGAGAGACTGAAAAACAGCTTCTATCTCAAGGCCATCAGACTGTTAAATAGCCATCACTAGCACAGAGGCTGCTGCCTATAGACATAGACTAGAAATCACTGGCCACTTTAAGAAATGGAACACTAGCCACTTTAATAATGTTTACATATCTTGCATTACTCATCTCATATGTATATACAGTGAGGGAAAAAAGTATTTGATCCCCTGTTGATTTTGTACGTTTGCCCACTGAAAAAGAAATGATCAGTCTATCATTTTAATGGTAGGTTTATTTGAACAGTGAGAGACAGAATAATAACCACAAAATCCAGAAAAACGCATGTCAAAAATGTTATAATTTGATTTGCATTTTAATGAGGGCGGCAGGTAGCTTAGTGGGTAAGAGCGTTGTGCCAGTAACCGAAAGGTCGCTGGTTCTAATCCCCGAGCCGACTAGGTGAAAAATCTGTCGATGTGCCCTTAAGCAAGGCACTTAACCCTAATTGCTCCTGTAAGTCGCTCTGGATAAGAGCGTCTGCTAAATGACTAAAATGTAATGTAAATGTAATGAGGGAAATAAGTATTTGACCCCCTCTCAATCAGAAAGATTTCTGGCTCCCAGGTGTCTTTTATACAGGTAACAAGCTGAGATTAGGAGCACACTCTTAAAGGGAGTGCTCCTAATCTCAGTTTGTTACCTGTATAAAAGACACCTGTCCACAGAAGCAATCAATCAATCAGATTCCAAACTCTCGACCATGGCCAAGACCAAAGAGCTCTCCAAGGATGTCAGGGACAAGATTGTAGACCTACACAAGGCTGGAATGGGCTACAAGACCATCGCCAAGCAGCTTGGTGAGAAGGTGACAACAGTTGGTGCGATTATTCGCAAATGGAAGAAACACAAAATAACTGTCAATCTCCCTCTGCCTGGGGCTCCATGCAAGATCTCACCTCGTGGAGTTGCAATGATCATGAGAACGGTGAGGAATCAGCCCAGAACTACACGGGAGGATCTTGTCAATGATCTCAAGGCAGCTGGGACCATAGTCACCATGAAAACAATTGATAACACACTACGCCGTGAAGGACTGAAATCCTGCAGCGCCCGCAAGGTCCCCCTGCTCAAGAAAGCACATATACAGGCCCGTCTGAAGTTTGCCAATGAACATCTGAATGATTCAGAGGAGAACTGGGTAAAAGTGTTGTGGTCAGATGAGACCAAAATCAGGCTCTTTGGCATCAACTCAACTCGCCGTGTTTGGAGGAGGAGGAATGCTGCGTATGACCCCAATTACACCATCCCCACCGTCAAACATGGAGGTGGAAACATTATGCTTTGGGGGTGTTTTTCTGCTAAGGGGACAGGACAACTTCACCGCATCAAAGTGACGATGGACGGGGCCATGTACCGTCAAATCTTGGGTGAGAACCTCCTTCCCTCAGCCAGGGCATTGAAAATGGGTCGTGGATGGGTATTCCAGCATGACAATGACCCAAAACACACGGCCAAGGCAACAAAGGAGTGGCTCAAGAAGAAGCACATTAAGGTCCTGGAGTGGCCTAGCCAGTCTCCAGACCTTAATCCCATAGAAAATCTGTGGAGGGAGCTGAAGGTTCGAGTTGCCAAACGTCAGGCTCGAAACCTTAATGACTTGGAGAAGATCTGCAAAGAGGAGTGGGACAAAATCCCTCCTGAGATGTGTGCAAACCTGGTGTCCAACTACAAGAAACGTCTGACCTCTGTGATTTCCAACAAGGGTTTTCCCACCAAGTACTAAGTCATGTTTTGCAGAGGGGTCAAATACTTAATTTCCCTCATTAAAATGCAAATCAATTTATAACATTTTTGACATGCGTTTTTCAGGATTTTGTTGTTGTTATTCTGTCTCTCACTCTTCAAATAAACCTGCCATTAAAATTATAGACTGATCATTTCTTTGTCAGTGGGAAAACGTACAAAATCAGCAGGGGATCAAATACTTTTTTCCATCACTGTAGTGTATTCTATAATATTCTACTGTATCTTAGTCCATGCCGCTCTGTCATTGCTTGTCCATATACAGTGCTGTAAAAAAGTATTTGCCCCCTTTCTAATTTTCTCTACTTTTGCATATTTGTGATACTGAATGTTATCAGATATTCAACCAAAACCTAATATTAGATAAAGGGAACATAAGGGGCGGCAGGTAGCTTAGTGGGTAAGAGCGTTGTGCCAGTAACCGAAAGGTCGCTGGTTCTAATCCCCGAGCCGACTAGGTGAAAAATCTGTCGATGTGCCCTTAAGCAAGGCACTTAACCCTAATTGCTCCTGTAAGTCGCTCTGGATAAGAGCGTCTGCTAAATGACTAAAATTTAAATGTAAATGTAAACAAATAACACAACAATTATATATTTATTTCATTTGAGAATTCTACAGGAGAATGTCAGACCATCCGTCTGTGAGCTGAAGCTGAAGCGCAGCTGGGTCATGCAGCAAGACAATGATCCAAAACACACAATCAAGTCTACATGAAAATTGCTAAAAAACAACAAATGTGATGTTTTGGAATGGCCTAGTCAAAGTCCAGACCTAATCCCAATTGAGATGTTGTGGCAGGACTTGAAACGAGCAGTTCATGCTTGAAAACCCACACGTCACTGAGTTAAAGGAGTTCTGCTTGGAAGAGTGGGCCAAAATTCCTCCACAGCGACGTGAGAGACTGATCAACAACTACAGGAAGCATTTGGTTGGAGTCATTGCAGCTAAAGGTGGCACAACCAGTTATTGAGTGTAAGGGGGCAATTACTTTTTCACACAGGGGCATTGGGTGTTGCATAACTTTGTTTATGAAATAAATATATAATTGTTGTGTTATTTGTTCACTTATGTTCCCTTTATCTAATATTAGGTTTTGGTTGAAGATCTGATAACATTCAGTATCACAAATATGCAAAAGTAGAGAAAATTAGAAAGGGGGCAAATCCTTTTTCACAGCACTGTATGTACATGGTATTTGGGCAGAGGGAAAGTACAAAGGGGGCGTGTCTCTGAAGGCAAGAATGATTTCAAAAGGGTGGAGTTAGAGCTGATAGTTCTATAACACCGTCTAATATCTTTCACTGTTTTATATCATTATATTCTCTTAAGATGAATATACCGTTTTAGATATTTTTAGAGATTGAAAGTAGTGTTAGGTTTAAGATCTTGTGTATGAGAAGAGTCATTATCTAGTGGACTGCAGTAGACTGTAGGAATGTGTCCTCCCAATAACTCAACACCTCTCCTGACTGATAAGAAGACCTGAGAGAGGCACAGAGGACTATGAAGGTTCTGGACTCAGGCCTCTCCTGACTGATAAGAAGACCTGTGAGAGGCACAGAGGACTATGAAGGTTCTGGACTCAGGCCTCTCCTGACTGATAAGAAGACCTGAGAGGCACAGAGGACTATGAAGGTTCTGGACTCAGGCCTCTCCTGACTGATAAGAAGACCTGTGAGAGGCACAGAGGACTATGAAGGTTCTGGATTCAGGCCTCTCCTGACTGATAAGAAGACCTGAGAGGCACAGAGGACTATGAAGGTTCTGGACTCAGGCCTCTCCTGACTGATAAGAAGACCTGAGAGGCACAGAGGACTATGAAGGTTCTGGACTCAGGCCTCTCCTGACTGATAAGAAGACCTGAGAGGCACAGAGGACTATGAAGGTTCTGGACTCAGGCCTCTCCTGACTGATAAGAAGACCTGTGAGAGGCACAGAGGACTCAACACCTCTCCTGACTGATAAGAAGACCTGAGAGAGGCACAGAGGACTATGAAGGTTCTGGACTCAGGCCTCTCCTGACTGATAAGAAGACCTGAGAGAGGCACAGAGGACTATGAAGGTTCTGGACTCAGGCCTCTCCTGACTGATAAGAAGACCTGAGAGAGGCACAGAGGACTATGAAGGTTCTGGACTCAGGCCTCTCCTGACTGATAAGAAGACCTGAGAGAGGCACAGAGGACTATGAAGGTTCTGGACTCAGGCCTCTCCTGACTGATAAGAAGACCTGAGAGAGGCACAGAGGACTATGAAGGTTCTGGACTCAGGCCTCTCTTGACTGATAAGAAGACCTGAGAGAGGCACAGAGGACTATGAAGGTTCTGGACTCAGGCCTCTCCTGACTGATAAGAAGACCTGTGAGAGGCACAGAGGACTATGAAGGTTCTGGACTCAGGCCTCTCCTGACTGATAAGAAGACCTGTGAGAGGCACAGAGGACTATGAAGGTTCTGGACTCAGGCCTCTCCTGACTGATAAGAAGACCTGAGAGGCACAGAGGACTATGAAGGTTCTGGACTCAGGCCTCTCCTGACTGATAAGAAGACCTGTGAGAGGCACAGAGGACTATGAAGGTTCTGGATTCAGGCCTCTCCTGACTGATAAGAAGACCTGAGAGGCACAGAGGACTATGAAGGTTCTGGACTCAGGCCTCTCCTGACTGATAAGAAGACCTGAGAGGCACAGAGGACTATGAAGGTTCTGGACTCAGGCCTCTCCTGACTGATAAGAAGACCTGAGAGGCACAGAGGACTATGAAGGTTCTGGACTCAGGCCTCTCCTGACTGATAAGAAGACCTGTGAGAGGCACAGAGGACTCAGGCCTCTCCTGACTGATAAGAAGACCTGAGAGGCACAGAGGACTATGAAGGTTCTGGACTCAGGCCTCTCCTGACTGATAAGAAGACCTGAGAGGCACAGAGGACTATGAAGGTTCTGGACTCAGGCCTCTCCTGACTGATAAGAAGACCTGAGAGAGGCACAGAGGACTATGAAGGTTCTGGACTCAGGCCTCTCCTGACTGATAAGAAGACCTGAGAGAGGCACAGAGGACTCAGGCCTCTCCTGACTGATAAGAAGACCTGAGAGGCACAGAGGACTCAGGCACAGAGGACTATGAAGGTTCTGGACTCTGGCCTCTCCTGACTGATAAGAAGACCTGAGAGAGGCACAGAGGACTATGAAGGTTCTGGACTCAGGCCTCTCCTGACTGATAAGAAGACCTGAGAGGCACAGAGGACTATGAAGGTTCTGGACTCAGGCCTCTCCTGACTGATAAGAAGACCTGAGAGGCACAGAGGACTATGAAGGTTCTGGACTCAGGCCTCTCCTGACTGATAAGAAGACCTGAGAGGCACAGAGGACTATGAAGGTTCTGGACTCAGGCCTCTCCTGACTGACAAGAAGACCTGTGAGAGGCACAGAGGACTCAGGCCTCTCCTGACTGATAAGAAGACCTGAGAGGCACAGAGGACTATGAAGGTTCTGGACTCAGGCCTCTCCTGACTGATAAGAAGACCTGAGAGGCACAGAGGACTATGAAGGTTCTGGACTCAGGCCTCTCCTGACTGATAAGAAGACCTGAGAGGCACAGAGGACTATGAAGGTTCTGGACTCAGGCCTCTCCTGACTGATAAGAAGACCTGAGAGGCACAGAGGACTATGAAGGTTCTGGACTCAGGCCTCTCCTGACTGATAAGAAGACCTGAGAGGCACAGAGGACTATGAAGGTTCTGGACTCAGGCCTCTCCTGACTGATAAGAAGACCTGTGAGAGGCACAGAGGACTCAGGCCTCTCCTGACTGATAAGAAGACCTGAGAGGCACAGAGGACTATGAAGGTTCTGGACTCAGGCCTCTCCTGACTGATAAGAAGACATGAGAGGCACAGAGGACTATGAAGGTTCTGGACTCAGGCCTCTCCTGACTGATAAGAAGACCTGAGAGAGGCACAGAGGACTATGAAGGTTCTGGACTCAGGCCTCTCCTGACTGATAAGAAGACCTGAGAGAGGCACAGAGGACTCAGGCCTCTCCTGACTGATAAGAAGACCTGAGAGGCACAGAGGACTCAGGCACAGAGGACTATGAAGGTTCTGGACTCTGGCCTCTCCTGACTGATAAGAAGACCTGAGAGAGGCACAGAGGACTATGAAGGTTCTGGACTCAGGCCTCTCCTGACTGATAAGAAGACCTGAGAGGCACAGAGGACTATGAAGGTTCTGGACTCAGGCCTCTCCTGACTGATAAGAAGACCTGAGAGGCACAGAGGACTATGAAGGTTCTGGACTCAGGCCTCTCCTGACTGATAAGAAGACCTGAGAGGCACAGAGGACTATGAAGGTTCTGGACTCAGGCCTCTCCTGACTGATAAGAAGACCTGTGAGAGGCACAGAGGACTCAGGCCTCTCCTGACTGATAAGAAGACCTGAGAGGCACAGAGGACTATGAAGGTTCTGGACTCAGGCCTCTCCTGACTGATAAGAAGACCTGAGAGGCACAGAGGACTATGAAGGTTCTGGACTCAGGCCTCTCCTGACTGATAAGAAGACCTGAGAGGGACAGAGGACTATGAAGGTTCTGGACTCAGGCCTCTCCTGACTGATAAGAAGACCTGTGAGAGGCACAGAGGACTCAGGCCTCTCCTGACTGATAAGAAGACCTGAGAGGCAAGGAGGACTATGAAGGTTCTGGACTCAGGCCTCTCCTGACTGATAAGAAGACCTGAGAGAGGCACAGAGGACTCAGGCCTCTCCTGACTGATAAGAAGACCTGAGAGGCACAGAGGACTCAGGCCTCTCCTGACTGATAAGAAGACCTGAGAGAGGCACAGAGGACTATGAAGGTTCTGGACTCAGGCCTCTCCTGACTGATAAGAAGACCTGAGAGAGGCACAGAGGACTATGAAGGTTCTGGACTCAGGCCTCTCCTGACTGATAAGAAGACCTGAGAGGCACAGAGGACTATGAAGGTTCTGGACTCAGGCCTCTCCTGACTGATAAGAAGACCTGAGAGGCACAGAGGACTATGAAGGTTCTGGACTCAGGCCTCTCCTGACTGATAAGAAGACCTGAGAGGCACAGAGGACTATGAAGGTTCTGGACTCAGGCCTCTCCTGACTGATAAGAAGACCTGTGAGAGGCACAGAGGACTCAGGCCTCTCCTGACTGATAAGAAGACCTGAGAGGCACAGAGGACTATGAAGGTTCTGGACTCAGGCCTCTCCTGACTGATAAGAAGACCTGAGAGGCACAGAGGACTATGAAGGTTCTGGACTCAGGCCTCTCCTGACTGATAAGAATACCTGTGACAGGCACAGAGGACTATGAAGGTTCTGGACTCAGGCCTCTCCTGACTGATAAGAAGACCTGAGAGAGGCACAGAGGACTATGAAGGTTCTGGACTCAGGCCTCTCCTGACTGATAAGAAGACCTGAGAGGCACAGAGGACTATGAAGGTTCTGGACTCAGGCCTCTCCTGACTGATAAGAAGACCTGAGAGAGGCACAGAGGACTATGAAGGTTCTGGACTCAAGCCTCTCCTGACTGATAAGAAGACCTGAGAGGCACAGAGGACTATGAAGGTTCTGGACTCAGGCCTCTCCTGACTGATAAGAAGACCTGAGAGGCACAGAGGACTATGAAGGTTCTGGACTCAGGCCTCTCCTGACTGATAAGAAGACCTGTGAGAGGCACAGAGGACTCAGGCCTCTCCTGACTGATAAGAAGACCTGAGAGGCACAGAGGACTATGAAGGTTCTGGACTCAGGCCTCTCCTGACTGATAAGAAGACCTGAGAGGCACAGAGGACTATGAAGGTTCTGGACTCAGGCCTCTCCTGACTGATAAGAAGACCTGAGAGAGGCACAGAGGACTATGAAGGTTCTGGACTCAGGCCTCTCCTGACTGATAAGAAGACCTGAGAGGCACAGAGGACTATGAAGGTTCTGGACTCAGGCCTCTCCTGACTGATAAGAAGACCTGTGAGAGGCACAGAGGACTCAGGCCTCTCCTGACTGATAAGAAGACCTGAGAGGCACAGAGGACTATGAAGGTTCTGGACTCAGGCCTCTCCTGACTGATAAGAAGACCTGTGAGAGGCACAGAGGACTATGAAGGTCCTGGACTCAGGCCTCTCCTGACTGATAAGAAGACCTGAGAGGCACAGAGGACTATGAAGGTTCTGGACTCAGGCCTCTCCTGACTGATAAGAAGACCTGAGAGGCACAGAGGACTATGAAGGTTCTGGACTCAGGCCTCTCCTGACTGATAAGAAGACCTGTGAGAGGCACAGAGGACTCAGGCCTCTCCTGACTGATAAGAAGACCTGAGAGGCACAGAGGACTATGAAGGTTCTGGACTCAGGCCTCTCCTGACTGATAAGAAGACCTGAGAGGCACAGAGGACTATGAAGGTTCTGGACTAAGGCCTCTCCTGACTGATAAGAAGACCTGAGAGGCACAGAGGACTATGAAGGTTCTGGACTCAGGCCTCTCCTGACTGATAAGAAGACCTGAGAGAGGCACAGAGGACTATGAAGGTTCTGGACTCAGGCCTCTCCTGACTGATAAGAAGACCTGAGAGAGGCACAGAGGACTATGAACGTTCTGGACTCAGGCCTCTCCTGACTGATAAGAAGACCTGAGAGGCACAGAGGACTATGAAGGTTCTGGACTCAGGCCTCTCCTGACTGATAAGAAGACCTGTGAGAGGCACAGAGGACTATGAAGGTTCTGGACTCAGGCCTCTCCTGACTGATAAGAAGACCTGAGAGGCACAGAGGACTATGAAGGTTCTGGACTCAGGCCTCTCCTGACTGATAAGAAGACCTGTGAGAGGCACAGAGGACTATGAAGGTTCTGGATTCAGGCCTCTCCTGACTGATAAGAAGACCTGAGAGGCACAGAGGACTATGAAGGTTCTGGACTCAGGCCTCTCCTGACTGATAAGAAGACCTGAGAGGCACAGAGGACTATGAAGGTTCTGGACTCAGGCCTCTCCTGACTGATAAGAAGACCTGAGAGGCACAGAGGACTATGAAGGTTCTGGACTCAGGCCTCTCCTGACTGATAAGAAGACCTGTGAGAGGCACAGAGGACTCAGGCCTCTCCTGACTGATAAGAAGACCTGAGAGGCACAGAGGACTATGAAGGTTCTGGACTCAGGCCTCTCCTGACTGATAAGAAGACCTGAGAGGCACAGAGGACTATGAAGGTTCTGGACTCAGGCCTCTCCTGACTGATAAGAAGACCTGAGAGAGGCACAGAGGACTATGAAGGTTCTGGACTCAGGCCTCTCCTGACTGATAAGAAGACCTGAGAGAGGCACAGAGGACTCAGGCCTCTCCTGACTGATAAGAAGACCTGAGAGGCACAGAGGACTCAGGCACAGAGGACTATGAAGGTTCTGGACTCTGGCCTCTCCTGACTGATAAGAAGACCTGAGAGAGGCACAGAGGACTATGAAGGTTCTGGACTCAGGCCTCTCCTGACTGATAAGAAGACCTGAGAGGCACAGAGGACTATGAAGGTTCTGGACTCAGGCCTCTCCTGACTGATAAGAAGACCTGAGAGGCACAGAGGACTATGAAGGTTCTGGACTCAGGCCTCTCCTGACTGATAAGAAGACCTGAGAGGCACAGAGGACTATGAAGGTTCTGGACTCAGGCCTCTCCTGACTGACAAGAAGACCTGTGAGAGGCACAGAGGACTCAGGCCTCTCCTGACTGATAAGAAGACCTGAGAGGCACAGAGGACTATGAAGGTTCTGGACTCAGGCCTCTCCTGACTGATAAGAAGACCTGAGAGGCACAGAGGACTATGAAGGTTCTGGACTCAGGCCTCTCCTGACTGATAAGAAGACCTGAGAGGCACAGAGGACTATGAAGGTTCTGGACTCAGGCCTCTCCTGACTGATAAGAAGACCTGAGAGGCACAGAGGACTATGAAGGTTCTGGACTCAGGCCTCTCCTGACTGATAAGAAGACCTGAGAGGCACAGAGGACTATGAAGGTTCTGGACTCAGGCCTCTCCTGACTGATAAGAAGACCTGTGAGAGGCACAGAGGACTCAGGCCTCTCCTGACTGATAAGAAGACCTGAGAGGCACAGAGGACTATGAAGGTTCTGGACTCAGGCCTCTCCTGACTGATAAGAAGACCTGAGAGGCACAGAGGACTATGAAGGTTCTGGACTCAGGCCTCTCCTGACTGATAAGAAGACCTGAGAGAGGCACAGAGGACTATGAAGGTTCTGGACTCAGGCCTCTCCTGACTGATAAGAAGACCTGAGAGAGGCACAGAGGACTCAGGCCTCTCCTGACTGATAAGAAGACCTGAGAGGCACAGAGGACTCAGGCACAGAGGACTATGAAGGTTCTGGACTCTGGCCTCTCCTGACTGATAAGAAGACCTGAGAGAGGCACAGAGGACTATGAAGGTTCTGGACTCAGGCCTCTCCTGACTGATAAGAAGACCTGAGAGGCACAGAGGACTATGAAGGTTCTGGACTCAGGCCTCTCCTGACTGATAAGAAGACCTGAGAGGCACAGAGGACTATGAAGGTTCTGGACTCAGGCCTCTCCTGACTGATAAGAAGACCTGAGAGGCACAGAGGACTATGAAGGTTCTGGACTCAGGCCTCTCCTGACTGATAAGAAGACCTGTGAGAGGCACAGAGGACTCAGGCCTCTCCTGACTGATAAGAAGACCTGAGAGGCACAGAGGACTATGAAGGTTCTGGACTCAGGCCTCTCCTGACTGATAAGAAGACCTGAGAGGCACAGAGGACTATGAAGGTTCTGGACTCAGGCCTCTCCTGACTGATAAGAAGACCTGAGAGGGACAGAGGACTATGAAGGTTCTGGACTCAGGCCTCTCCTGACTGATAAGAAGACCTGTGAGAGGCACAGAGGACTCAGGCCTCTCCTGACTGATAAGAAGACCTGAGAGGCAAGGAGGACTATGAAGGTTCTGGACTCAGGCCTCTCCTGACTGATAAGAAGACCTGAGAGAGGCACAGAGGACTCAGGCCTCTCCTGACTGATAAGAAGACCTGAGAGGCACAGAGGACTCAGGCCTCTCCTGACTGATAAGAAGACCTGAGAGAGGCACAGAGGACTATGAAGGTTCTGGACTCAGGCCTCTCCTGACTGATAAGAAGACCTGAGAGAGGCACAGAGGACTATGAAGGTTCTGGACTCAGGCCTCTCCTGACTGATAAGAAGACCTGAGAGGCACAGAGGACTATGAAGGTTCTGGACTCAGGCCTCTCCTGACTGATAAGAAGACCTGAGAGGCACAGAGGACTATGAAGGTTCTGGACTCAGGCCTCTCCTGACTGATAAGAAGACCTGAGAGGCACAGAGGACTATGAAGGTTCTGGACTCAGGCCTCTCCTGACTGATAAGAAGACCTGTGAGAGGCACAGAGGACTCAGGCCTCTCCTGACTGATAAGAAGACCTGAGAGGCACAGAGGACTATGAAGGTTCTGGACTCAGGCCTCTCCTGACTGATAAGAAGACCTGAGAGGCACAGAGGACTATGAAGGTTCTGGACTCAGGCCTCTCCTGACTGATAAGAATACCTGTGACAGGCACAGAGGACTATGAAGGTTCTGGACTCAGGCCTCTCCTGACTGATAAGAAGACCTGAGAGAGGCACAGAGGACTATGAAGGTTCTGGACTCAGGCCTCTCCTGACTGATAAGAAGACCTGAGAGGCACAGAGGACTATGAAGGTTCTGGACTCAGGCCTCTCCTGACTGATAAGAAGACCTGAGAGAGGCACAGAGGACTATGAAGGTTCTGGACTCAAGCCTCTCCTGACTGATAAGAAGACCTGAGAGGCACAGAGGACTATGAAGGTTCTGGACTCAGGCCTCTCCTGACTGATAAGAAGACCTGAGAGGCACAGAGGACTATGAAGGTTCTGGACTCAGGCCTCTCCTGACTGATAAGAAGACCTGTGAGAGGCACAGAGGACTCAGGCCTCTCCTGACTGATAAGAAGACCTGAGAGGCACAGAGGACTATGAAGGTTCTGGACTCAGGCCTCTCCTGACTGATAAGAAGACCTGAGAGGCACAGAGGACTATGAAGGTTCTGGACTCAGGCCTCTCCTGACTGATAAGAAGACCTGAGAGAGGCACAGAGGACTATGAAGGTTCTGGACTCAGGCCTCTCCTGACTGATAAGAAGACCTGAGAGGCACAGAGGACTATGAAGGTTCTGGACTCAGGCCTCTCCTGACTGATAAGAAGACCTGTGAGAGGCACAGAGGACTCAGGCCTCTCCTGACTGATAAGAAGACCTGAGAGGCACAGAGGACTATGAAGGTTCTGGACTCAGGCCTCTCCTGACTGATAAGAAGACCTGTGAGAGGCACAGAGGACTATGAAGGTCCTGGACTCAGGCCTCTCCTGACTGATAAGAAGACCTGAGAGGCACAGAGGACTATGAAGGTTCTGGACTCAGGCCTCTCCTGACTGATAAGAAGACCTGAGAGGCACAGAGGACTATGAAGGTTCTGGACTCAGGCCTCTCCTGACTGATAAGAAGACCTGTGAGAGGCACAGAGGACTCAGGCCTCTCCTGACTGATAAGAAGACCTGAGAGGCACAGAGGACTATGAAGGTTCTGGACTCAGGCCTCTCCTGACTGATAAGAAGACCTGAGAGGCACAGAGGACTATGAAGGTTCTGGACTAAGGCCTCTCCTGACTGATAAGAAGACCTGAGAGGCACAGAGGACTATGAAGGTTCTGGACTCAGGCCTCTCCTGACTGATAAGAAGACCTGAGAGGCACAGAGGACTCAGGCCTCTCCTGACTGATAAGAAGACCTGAGAGGCACAGAGGACTATGAAGGTTCTGGACTCAGGCCTCTCCTGACTGATAAGAAGACCTGAGAGGCACAGAGGACTATGAAGGTTCTGGACTCAGGCCTCTCCTGACTGATAAGAAGACCTGTGAGAGGCACAGAGGACTATGAAGGTCCTGGACTCAGGCCTCTCCTGACTGATAAGAAGACCTGAGAGGCACAGAGGACTATGAAGGTTCTGGACTCAGGCCTCTCCTGACTGATAAGAAGACCTGAGAGAGGCACAGAGGACTATGAAGGTTCTGGACTCAGGCCTCTCCTGACTGATAAGAAGACCTGAGAGAGGCACAGAGGACTATGAACGTTCTGGACTCAGGCCTCTCCTGACTGATAAGAAGACCTGAGAGGCACAGAGGACTATGAAGGTTCTGGACTCAGGCCTCTCCTGACTGATAAGAAGACCTGAGAGAGGCACAGAGGACTCAGGCCTCTCCTGTCTGATAAGAAGACCTGAGAGGCACAGAGGACTCAGGCCTCTCCTGACTGATAAGAACACCTGAGAGAGGCACAGAGGACTATGAAGGTTCTGGACTCAGGCCTCTCCTGACTGATAAGAAGACCTGAGAGAGGCACAGAGGACTATGAAGGTTCTGGACTCAGGCCTCTCCTGACTGATAAGAAGACCTGTGAGAGGCACAGAGGACTCAGGCCTCTCCTGACTGATAAGAAGACCTGAGAGGCACAGAGGACTATGAAGGTTCTGGACTCAGGCCTCTCCTGACTGATAAGAAGACCTGAGAGGCACAGAGGACTATGAAGGTTCTGGACTAAGGCCTCTCCTGACTGATAAGAAGACCTGAGAGGCACAGAGGACTATGAAGGTTCTGGACTCAGGCCTCTCCTGACTGATAAGAAGACCTGTGAGAGGCACAGAGGACTCAGGCCTCTCCTGACTGATAAGAAGACCTGAGAGGCACAGAGGACTATGAAGGTTCTGGACTCAGGCCTCTCCTGACTGATAAGAAGACCTGAGAGGCACAGAGGACTATGAAGGTTCTGGACTCAGGCCTCTCCTGACTGATAAGAAGACCTGAGAGAGGCACAGAGGACTATGAAGGTTCTGGACTCAGGCCTCTCCTGACTGATAAGAAGACCTGAGAGGCACAGAGGACTATGAAGGTTCTGGACTCAAGCCTCTCCTGACTGATAAGAAGACCTGAGAGGCACAGAGGACTATGAAGGTTCTGGACTCAGGCCTCTCCTGACTGATAAGAAGACCTGAGAGGCACAGAGGACTATGAAGGTTCTGTACTCAGACCTCTCCTGACTGATAAGAAGACCTGAGAGGCACAGAGGACTATGAAGGTTCTGGACTCAGGCCTCTCCTGACTGATAAGAAGACCTGAGAGGCACAGAGGACTATGAAGGTTCTGGACTCAGGCCTCTCCTGACTGATAAGAAGACCTGAGAGAGGCACAGAGGACTCAGGCCTCTCCTGACTGATAAGAAGACCCGTGAGAGGCACAGAGGACTATGAAGGTTCTGGATTCAGGCCTCTCCTGACTGATAAGAAGACCTGTGAGAGGCACAGAGGACTATGAAGGTTCTGGACTCAGGCCTCTCCTGACTGATAAGAAAACCTGAGAGGCACAGAGGACTCAGGCCTCTCCTGACTGATAAGAAGACCTGTGAGAGGCACAGAGGACTATGAAGGTTCTGGACTCAGGCCTCTCCTGACTGATAAGAAGACCTGAGAGAGGCACAGAGGACTATGAAGGTTCTGGACTCAGGCCTCTCCTGACTGATAAGAAGACATGAGAGGCACAGAGGACTATGAAGGTTCTGGACTCAGGCCTCTCCTGACTGATAAGAAGACCTGAGAGAGGCACAGAGGACTATGAAGGTTCTGGACTCAGGCCTCTCCTGACTGATAAGAAGACCTGAGAGGCACAGAGGACTATGAAGGTTCTGGACTCAGGCCTCTCCTGACTGATAAGAAGACCTGTGAGAGGCACAGAGGACTCAGGCCTCTCCTGACTGATAAGAAGACCTGAGAGAGGCACAGAGGACTATGAAGGTTCTGGACTCAGGCCTCTCCTGACTGATAAGAAGACCTGAGAGGCACAGAGGACTATGAAGGTTCTGGACTCAGGCCTCTCCTGACTGATAAGAAGACCTGAGAGGCACAGAGGACTATGAAGGTTCTGGACTCAGGCCTCTCCTGACTGATAAGAAGACCTGAGAGAGGCACAGAGGACTCAGGCCTCTCCTGACTGATAAGAAGACCCGTGAGAGGCACAGAGGACTATGAAGGTTCTGGATTCAGGCCTCTCCTGACTGATAAGAAGACCTGTGAGAGGCACAGAGGACTATGAAGGTTCTGGACTCAGGCCTCTCCTGACTGATAAGAAGACCTGAGAGGCACAGAGGACTCAGGCCTCTCCTGACTGATAAGAAGACCTGAGAGGCACAGAGGACTATGAAGGTTCTGGACTCAGGCCTCTCCTGACTGATAAGAAGACCTGTGAGAGGCACAGAGGACTATGAAGGTCCTGGACTCAGGCCTCTCCTGACTGATAAGAAGACCTGAGAGGCACAGAGGACTATGAAGGTTCTGGACTCAGGCCTCTCCTGACTGATAAGAAGACCTGAGAGGCACAGAGGACTATGAAGGTTCTGGACTCAGGCCTCTCCTGACTGATAAGAAGACCTGAGAGAGGCACAGAGGACTATGAAGGTTCTGGACTCAGGCCTCTCCTGACTGATAAGAAGACCTGAGAGAGGCACAGAGGACTATGAAGGTTCTGGACTCAGGCCTCTCCTGACTGATAAGAAGACCTGAGAGAGGCACAGAGGACTATGAAGGTTCTGGACTCAGGCCTCTCCTGACTGATAAGAACACCTGAGAGAGGCACAGAGGACTATGAAGGTTCTGGACTCAGGCCTCTCCTGACTGATAAGAAGACCTGAGAGAGGCACAGAGGACTATGAAGGTTCTGGACTCAGGCCTCTCCTGACTGATAAGAAGACCTGAGAGGCACAGAGGACTATGAAGGTTCTGGACTCAGGCCTCTCCTGACTGATAAGAAGACCTGTGAGAGGCACAGAGGACTCAGGCCTCTCCTGACTGATAAGAAGACCTGAGAGGCACAGAGGACTATGAAGGTTCTGGACTCAGGCCTCTCCTGACTGATAAGAAGACCTGAGAGGCACAGAGGACTATGAAGGTTCTGGACTCAGGCCTCTCCTGACTGATAAGAAGACCTGAGAGGCAAAGAGGACTCAGGCCTCTCCTGACTGATAAGAAGACCTGAGAGAGGAACAGAGGACTATGAAGGTTCTGGACTCAGGCCTCTCCTGACTGATAAGAAGACCTGAGAGAGGCACAGAGGACTATGAAGGTTCTGGACTCAGGCCTCTCCTGACTGATAAGAAGACCTGAGAGGCACAGAGGACTATGAAGGTTCTGGACTCAGGCCTCTCCTGACTGATAAGAAGACCTGAGAGGCACAGAGGACTATGAAGGTTCTGGACTCAGGCCTCTCCTGACTGATAAGAAGACCTGAGAGGCACAGAGGACTATGAAGGTTCTGTACTCAGGCCTCTCCTGACTGATAAGAAGACCTGAGAGGCACAGAGGACTATGAAGGTTCTGGACTCAGGCCTCTCCTGACTGATAAGAAGACCTGAGAGGCACAGAGGACTATGAAGGTTCTGGACTCAGGCCTCTCCTGACTGATAAGAAGACCTGAGAGAGGCACAGAGGACTCAGGCCTCTCCTGACTGATAAGAAGACCCGTGAGAGGCACAGAGGACTATGAAGGTTCTGGATTCAGGCCTCTCCTGACTGATAAGAAGACCTGTGAGAGGCACAGAGGACTATGAAGGTTCTGGACTCAGGCCTCTCCTGACTGATAAGAAAACCTGAGAGGCACAGAGGACTCAGGCCTCTCCTGACTGATAAGAAGACCTGTGAGAGGCACAGAGGACTATGAAGGTTCTGGACTCAGGCCTCTCCTGACTGATAAGAAGACCTGAGAGAGGCACAGAGGACTATGAAGGTTCTGGACTCAGGCCTCTCCTGACTGATAAGAAGACCTGAGAGGCACAGAGGACTATGAAGGTTCTGGACTCAGGCCTCTCCTGACTGATAAGAAGACCTGAGAGGCACAGAGGACTATGAAGGTTCTGGACTCAGGCCTCTCCTGACTGATAAGAAGACCTGAGAGAGGCACAGAGGACTATGAAGGTTCTGGACTCAGGCCTCTCCTGACTGATAAGAAGACCTGAGAGGCACAGAGGACTATGAAGGTTCTGGACTCAGGCCTCTCCTGACTGATAAGAAGACCTGTGAGAGGCACAGAGGACTCAGGCCTCTCCTGACTGATAAGAAGACCTGAGAGGCACAGAGGACTATGAAGGTTCTGGACTCAGGCCTCTCCTGACTGATAAGAAGACCTGAGAGGCACAGAGGACTATGAAGGTTCTGGACTCAGGCCTCTCCTGACTGATAAGAAGACCTGAGAGGCACAGAGGACTATGAAGGTTCTGGATTCAGGCCTCTCCTGACTGATAAGAAGACCTGTGAGAGGCACAGAGGACTCAGGCCTCTCCTGACTGATAAGAAGACCTGTGAGAGGCACAGAGGACTATGAAGGTTCTGGACTCAGGCCTCTCCTGACTGATAAGAAGACCTGTGAGAGGCACAGAGGACTCAGGCCTCTCCTGACTGATAAGAAGACCTGAGAGAGGCACAGAGGACTATGAAGGTTCTGGACTCAGGCCTCTCCTAACTGATAAGAAGACCTGAGAGAGGCACAGAGGACTATGAAGGTTCTGGACTCAGGCCTCTCCTGACTGATAAGAAGATCTGTGAGAGGCACAGAGGACTATGAAGGTTCTGGACTCAGGCCTCTCCTGACTGATAAGAAGACCTGAGAGGCACAGAGGACTATGAAGGTTCTGGACTCAGGCCTCTCCTGACTGATAAGAAGACCTGTGAGAGGCACAGAGGACTATGAAGGTCCTGGACTCAGGCCTCTCCTGACTGATAAGAAGACCTGAGAGAGGCACAGAGGACTATGAAGGTTCTGGACTCAGGCCTCTCCTGACTGATAAGAAGACCTGAGAGGCACAGAGGACTATGAAGGTTCTGGACTCAGGCCTCTCCTGACTGATAAGAAGACCTGTGAGAGGCACAGAGGACTATGAAGGTCCTGGACTCAGGCCTCTCCTGACTGATAAGAAGACCTGAGAGAGGCACAGAGGACTATGAAGGTTCTGGATTCAGGCCTCTCCTGACTGATAAGAAGACCTGTGAGAGGCACAGAGGACTCAGGCCTCTCCTGACTGATAAGAAGACCTGTGAGAGGCACAGAGGACTATGAAGGTTCTGGACTCAGGCCTCTCCTGACTGATAAGAAGACCTGAGAGGCACAGAGGACTATGAAGGTTCTGGACTCAGGCCTCTCCTGACTGATAAGAAGACCTGTGTAAGGCACAGAGGACTATGAAGGTCCTGGACCCAGGCCTCTCCTGACTGATAAGAAGACCTGAGAGGCACAGAGGACTATGAAGGTTCTGGACTCAGGCCTCTCCTGACTGATAAGAAGACCTGAGAGGCACAGAGGACTATGAAGGTTCTGGACTCAGGCCTCTCCTGACTGATAAGAAGACCTGTGAGAGGCACAGAGGACTATGAAGGTCCTGGACCCAGGCCTCTCCTGACTGATAAGAAGACCTGTGAGAGGCACAGAGGACTATGAAGGTTCTGGACTCAGGCTGGGCCACAACACCAACAAGAGAAAGAGACTCAGTTGTTGCTCAGCAAGAGAGACGGATTGTTTATCCTAGAATGAAGGAGGTGACTAAGCCTAGTCTGAAGGTATAAATATATGTGCTTTGCAGCTGCAACAGCCAGTGGTGAATAAATCTAGTTTGAGCTCCTTTTGGTGTCTGACTGGATTTGGACCAGAATTTAGAACCTAACACAATTAAGTACCTTACTGGGATTATTTTCAATTAAAATGGTTAAAAATAAACAAAAATAGCTTCTTAGCAAAAGCTATTTCTCAAGCAAGAATTTAGCTATGTAATGTCTGGGAGTGGTCTGAGTCTATTGACTAATTTACCGCCTGGTGATGTCACCAGGCAGGCCAAAACTCCCTCCCACCAAAACCGGCTGACATTCCAGGCAGTCTTTTCAAACAGCCCTTACACTAAAAAGGTTTTATCATCATGTTCACAATGTCACAGTATTATTCCAACCTCATAGTGTGGATATACAGTACCAGTCAAAAGTTTGGACACACCTACTCATTCCCGGGTTTTTCGTTATTTTTACTATTTTCTACAATAGTGAATACATCAAAACTATGAAATAACACTTATGGAATCATGTAGTAACCAAAAAAAGTGTTAAACAAATCAAAATGTATTTTATATTTGAGATTCTTCAAATAGCCACCCTTTGCCTTGATGACAGCTTTGCACACTCTTGGCATTCTCTCAACCAGCTTCATGAGGTAGTCACCTGGAATGCATTTCAATTAACAGGTGTGCCTTCTTAAAAGTTCATTTGTGAAATTTCTTTCCTTCTTAATGTGTTTGAGCCAATCAGTTGTGTTGTGACAAGGTAGGGGTGGTATACAGAAGATAGCCCTATTTGGTAAAATACCAAGTCCATATTATGGCAAGAACCGCTCAAATAAGCAAAGGGAAACGACAGTCCATCATTACTTTAAGAGATGAAGGTCAGTCAATGCGGAACATTTCAAGAACGTTTCGCAAAAAAACATCAAGCGATATTACATTTTACATTTACATTTTAGTCATTTAGCAGACGCTCTTATCCAGAGCAACTTACAGTTAGTGAGTGCATACATTATTATTATTATTTATTTTTTCATACTGGCCCCCCGTGGGAATCGAACCCACAACCCTGGCATTGCAAATGCCATGCTCTACCAACCGAGCTACATTCCCTCCCCTACCCTGGGCCAATTGTGCGCCGCCCCATGGGTCTCCCGGTCGCGGCCGGCTATGACAGAGCCTGGATTCGAACCAGGATCTCTAGTGCCACAGCTAGCACTGCGATGCAGTGCCTTAGACCACTGCGCCACTCAGGAGAAACTGGCTCACATGAGGACCGCCACAGGAATGGAAGACCCAGAGTTACCTCTGCTGCAGAGGATAAGTTCATTAGAGTTACCAGCCTCAGAAATTGCAGCCCAAATAAATGCTTCACAGAGTTCAAGTAACAGACACATCTCAACATCAACTGTTCAGAGGGGACTGTGCAAATCAGGCCTTCATGGTTGAATTGCTGCAAAGAAACCACTACTAAAGGACACCAATAAGAAGAAGAGACTTGCTTTGGCCAAGAAACACGAGCAATGGACATTAGACCAGTGGAAATTTGTCCTTTGGTCTGGAGTCCAAATTGGAGATTTTTGGATCCAACCGCTGTGTCTTTGTGAGATGCGGAGTGGGTGAACAGATGATCTCTGCATGTGTAGTTCCCACCGTAAAGCATGGAGGAGGAGGTGTTATGGTGTGGGGGGTGCTTTGATGGTGACACTGTCTGTGATTTATTTAGAATTCAAGGCACACTTAACCAACATGGCTACCACAGCATTCTGCAGCGATACGCCATCCCATCTGGTTTGGGCTTAGTGGGACTATCATCTGTTTTTTAACAGGACAATGGCCCAACACACCTCCAGGCTGTGTAAGGGCTATTTTACCAAGAAGGAGAGTGATGGAGTGCTGCATCAGATGACCTGGCCTCCACAATCCCCCGACCTCAACCCAATTGAGATGGTTTGGAATGAGTCGGACCGCAGAATGAAGGAAAAGCAGCCAACAAATGCTCAGCATATGTGGGAACTCCTTCAAGACTGTTGGAAAAGCGTTCCAGGTGAAGCTGGTTGAGAGAATGCCAAGAGTGTGCAAAGCTGTCATCAAGGCAAAGGGTGGCTATTTGAAGAATCTCAAATATATTTTGATTTATTTAACACTTTTTTTTTATTTACTACATGATTCCCATATGTGTTATTTTATAGTTTTGATGTCTTCACTATTATTCTACAATGTAGAAAATAGCAAAAATAAAGAAAAACCCTTGAATGAGTAGGTGTGTCCAAACTTGACTGGTCCTGTATATCTATATAGATCTATATCTATATAGTTTTGCCTGTATTGGCCTTTAACATCAATTAGCTCTACATTCCATTCTCAGAACATGAAGAAAACCTTCCATAAAAACCACAAGAAAACTTTAGTAACGTTCAAAGAACGTTCTAGGAATGTCATTTAAAAAACTTATACTTTCCGTTCTCAGCGTCAACAAAACTCTCTCTCTCTCCTCTATCTTGTTAAGTGTGTTCAGGTAGGTGTGTTGGCCACGCCCACTCACTGGCCACAGCTGATCTTAATAGTGTTTGAATCAACAGCTTTGTATGATAAGAAAATATGGCATGCTAGATCCATCCTGGTGGCGCAGTGGACTAATTCCAGGGCTAGAGAACAGAAGATCATAGGTTCAAATCTCACTGACGCCGTGTCACAATAAATAAATAAAAAATGAACTGTTTGCATGATTAATGCCTAAGCAAATCAATGTCCATGGTCCTACTTTATCAGTGCTTGGAGTTCAAAACAGTTAACCCAAAATAAGCTAGCAGTGTTATTGAAACGTATGGCTTTGTTCCCACAACCAATGTGAAACCAAAAACATACATTCCCACAACTTCCCGAATGTGCTAGCTGGGTTGTTAGACTGCAGTAGACGGACTTTCAGGTGTGACTGGTTTTTATCATGATGCTCGACTGGTCACATCTCTTCCTCATGATGCCCGACTGGTCACATCTCTTCCTCATGATGCCCGACTGGTCACATCTCTTCCTCATGATGCCTGACTGGTCACATCTCTTCCTCATTGCTCTCTAAAGCTGGCGTTGCATACAACGCAGTTGCTTCTTGATTGCTTTGTGAAACATCCCCCTGCAACTCATCTGCAACTTGGTTGCATCCAGTTGCTTCTTGATTGCTTTGTGAAACATCCCTCTGCAACTCATCTGCAACTTGGTTGCATCCAGTTGCTTCTTGATTGCTTTGTGAAACATCCCCCTGCAACTCATCTGCAACTTGGTTGCATCCAGTTGCTTCTTGATTGCTTTGTGAAACATCCCTCTGCAACTCATCTGCAACTTGGTTGCATCCAGTTGCTTCTTGATTGCTTTGTGAAACATCCCCCTGCAACTCATCTGCAACTTGGTTGCATCCAGTTGCTTCTTGATTGCTTTGTGAAACATCCCCCTGCAACTCATGTCCAACTTGGTTGCATCCAGTTGAAACTTTCCAACTGTAAGTCCTGCGGGAACCGTGATCAAGGTTGACAGAAGAGACATTAGCCAAACGGGAACTATATCATTAAATATTGGCATCATAGCTAGTCATGGTTTAAGTACATGGTTGGGCAGACAATAAATGTCATTTTAGAAGTGAACCCAGACCTCTCTCTGTCCACTAGCTTGGTGGGTTAGGGTTAGGGTTTTTGGTGATTTTAATATTCACATGGAGAAGTCCACAGACCCACTCCAAAAGTCTTTCGGAGCCATTATCGACTCAGTGGGTTTTGTCCAACATGTCTCTGGACCTACTCACTGCCACAGTCATACTCTGGACCTAGTTTTGTCCCATGGAATAAATGTTGTAGATCTTAATGTTTTTCCACAAAATCCTGGACTATCGGACCACCATTTTATTACGTTTGCAATCGCAACAAATAATCTGCTCAGACCCCAACCAAGGAGCATCAAAAGTCGTGCTATAAATTCTCAGACAACACAAAAATTCATTGATGCCCTTCCAGACTCCTTCTGCCTACCCAAGGACGTCAGAGGACAAAAATCAGTTAACCACTTAACTGAGGAACTCAATTTAACCTTGCGCAATACCCTAGATGCAGTTGCACCCCTAAAAACGAAAAACATTTGTCATAAGAAACTAGCTCCCTGGTATACAGAAAATACCCGAGCTTTGAAGCAAGCTTCCAGGAAATTGGAACGGAAATGGCGCCACACCAAACTGGAAGTCTTCCGACTAGCTTGGAAAGACAGTACCGTGCAGTACCGAAGAGCCCTCACTGCTGCTCGATCATCCTACTTTTCCAACTTAATCGAGGAAAATAAGAACAATCCAAAATTTCTTTTTGATACTGTTGCAAAGCTAACTAAAAAGCAGCATTCCCCAAGAGAGGATGGCTTTCACTTCAGCAGTGATAAATTCATGAACTTCTTTGAGGAAAAGATCATGACCATTAGAAAGCAAATTACGGACTCCTCTTTGAATCTGCGTATTCCTCCAGGGCTTAGCTGTCCTGGATCTGCACAGCTCTGCGAGGGCCTGGGATCGGGAGAGACACTTAAGTGTTTTAGTACTATATCTCTTGACACAATGATGAAAATAATCATGGCCTCTAAACCTTCAAGCTGCATACTGGATCCTATTCCTACTAAACTGCTGAAGGAGCTGCTTCCTGTGCTTGGCCCTCCTATGTTGAACATAATAAACAGCTCTCTATCCACCGGATGTGTACCAAACTCACTAAAAGTGGCAGTGATAAAGCCTCTCTTGAAAAAGCCAAACCTTGACCCGGAAAATATAAAAAACTATCGGCCTATATCGAATCTTCCATTCCTCTCAAAAATTTTTGAAAAAGCTGTTGCGCAGCAACTCACTGCCTTTCTGAAGACAAACAATGTATACGAAATGCTTCAGTCTGGTTTTAGACCCCATCATAGCACTGAGACTGCACTTGTGAAGGTGGTAAATGACCTTTTAATGGCGTCAGACCGAGGCTCTGCATCTGTCCTCGTGCTACTAGACCTTAGTGCTGCCTTTGACACCATCGATCACCACATTCTTTTGGAGAGACTGGAAACCCAAATTGGTCTACACGGACAACTTCTGGCCTGGTTTAGATCCTACCTGTCGGAAAGATATCAGTTTGTCTCTGTGAATGGTCTGTCCTCCGACAAATCAACTGTACATTTCGGTGTTCCTCAAGGTTCCGTTTTAGGACCACTATTGTTTTCACTATATATTTTACCTCTTGGGGATGTTATTCGAAAACATAATGTTAACTTTCACTGCTATGCGGATGACACACAGCTGTACATTTCAATGAAGCATGGTGAAGCCCCAAAATTGCCCTCGCTAGAAGCCTGTGTTTCAGACATAAGGAAGTGGATGGCTGAAAACTTTTTACTTTTAAACTCGGACAAAACAGAGATGCTTGTTCTAGGTCCCAAGAAACAAAGAGATCTTCTGTTAAATCTGACAATTAATCTTGATGGTTGTAAAGTCGTCTCAAATAAAACTGTGAAGGACCTAGGCGTTACTCTTGACCCTGATCTCTCTTTTGACGAACATATCAAGACTGTTTCAAGGACAGCTTTTTTCCATCTACGTAACATTGCAAAAATCAGAAATTTTCTGTCCAAAAATGATGCAGAAAAATTAATCCATGCATTTGTTACTTCTAGGTTAGACTACTGCAATGCTCTATTTTCCGGCTACCCGGATAAAGCACTAAATAAACTTCAGTTAGTGCTAAATACGGCTGCTAGAATCCTGACTAGAACCAAGAAATTTGATCATATTACTCCAGTGCTAGCTTCCCTACACTGGCTTCCTGTTAAGGCAAGGGCTGATTTCAAGGTTTTACTGTTAACCTATAAAGCGTTACATGGGCTTGCTCCTACCTATCTTTCCGAGTTGGTCCTGCCGTACATACCAATACGTACGCTACGGTCACAAGACGCAGGCCTCCTAATTGTCCCTAGAATTTCTAAGCAAACAGCGGGAGGCAGGGCTTTCTCCTATAGATCTCCATTTTTATGGAACAGTCTGCCTACCCATGTGAGAGACGCAGACTCGGTCTCAACCTTTAAGTCTTTACTGAAGACTTATCTCTTCAGTAGGTCATATGATTGAGTGTAGTCTGGCCCAGGAGTGTGAAGGTGAACGGAAAGGCTCTGGAGCAACGAACAGCCCTTGCTGTCTCTGCCAGGCCGGTTCCCCTCTCCACTGGGGTTCTCTGCCTCTAACCCTGTTGCAGGGGCTGAGTCACTGGCTTGCTGGTGCTCTTTCATGCCGTCCCTGGGAGGGGTGCGTCACTTGAGTGGGTTGAGTTACTGACGTGATCTTCCTGTCTGGGTTGGCGCCCCCCCCCTGGTTTGTGCTGTGGTGGAGACCTCTGTGGGCTATACTCGGCCTTGTCTCAGGATTGTAAGTTGGTGGTTGGGGATATCCCTCTAGTGGTGCGGGGGCTGTGCTTTGGCGGAGTGGGTGGGGTTATATCCTTCCTGTTTGGCCCTGTCCGGGGGTTTCTTCGGATGGGGCCACAGTGTCTCCGGACCGCTCCTGTCTCAGCCTCCAGTATTTATGCTGCAGTAGTTTATGTGTCGGGGGGCTGGGGTTAGTTGGTTATACCTGGAGTACTTCTCCTGTCTTATCCAGTGTCCTGTGTGAATTTAAGTATGCTCTCTCTAATTCTCTCGTTCTCTCTTTCTCTCTGAGAACCTGAGCCCTAGGACCATACGTCAGGACTACCGGGCATGATGACACCTTGCTGTCCCCAGTCCGCCTGGCCTTGCTGCTATTCCAGTTTCAACTGTTCTGCCTGCGGCTACGAAACCCCTACCTGTCCCAGACCTGCTGTTTTCAACTCTTAATGATCGGCTATGAAAAGCCAACTGAGAGACCTGAGCCCTAGGACCATACGTCGGGACTACCGGC
>NW_028157485.1:389843-482343 GCF_964263955.1 Coregonus lavaretus
AAACACACACACACACACACACACACACATACACACACACACACAAACTCCTCACCTTGTGTTCGATGCGTCCATCGTCTTGGGGCAGGTGAGCCGCCAGGTACCAGTCTCCGGGGGCGGGGTTAGAGAGGTTAAAGGTCATGTTGCTTTGTGATGATGTCACAGGAAGGATGAATGAGAGGACTGATGTTGTCACCGTGTTGTTAGGAAACACCCGTCCTACTGGGTCGATGACTGGAGGAGCTCCCCAACTCATGTAACTGATTGGAGGGAGGGAGAGAAGAGGGATGGAGGGAGGGAGGGGAGGGGAGGGGAGGGGAGGGGAGGGGAGGGAGGGAGGGAGGGAGGGATATAAGAGGGAGGGAGGGAGGGATAGATGAGGGAGGGAGAAGGAAGAGAGGGATGGAGAGGTGGAGGGTTAGATAGAGAACACTGAGTAGAAACATGTTATTGCAGGTAGAGACAGGCTGTGATGTGTTGCCCCCCAAAGACAGAGAGAGGTAATAACAGAACTGCTGATTCTATTAGTGCCACTAGCAACATCTCTAGACCAAGTTCACAGAGTTGTCATCGTTGAGCAATGAGCAGCACTGAGCTTTAGTGCCTGATTGTCCACTCAACACTGCAAACAACAGAAAGGAAGCATTATTGTCATAGACTTACATGGTGACGTTGTGTGTTCCACAGTGGAAACCGCTGTCCCTGGTTACAGTGAACAGCCAGCGGGCGGCGACGGTGTCGTCCGGGATATGGAACATGGTCAGCCTGATGTTGCCATACCAACCGTATCTAGACAGCTTCTGGGCCGGCTTGGAAGACAACTCCTGCACTAACGTCAGCTCACCACCTGGAGGGACACACATATTAACGCGTAAATCATAGTCCACAGACGCTGAGACGTGATAGTTACGCGGCTCTGAGACCACCGTCCGCGGGGGACGCACAGCTCACATTGGCTAGCTTCCTAACAACACAACTGGCTAAGCTAACGTTAGCTAACCGAGCAACGCTAGCTAGCTCGGGGATATGTTGTCGTGACTTACCATCGCCGAAAGCGGTAGCTAT
Source organism: Coregonus lavaretus (assembly GCF_964263955.1). Taxonomy (NCBI): domain Eukaryota; kingdom Metazoa; phylum Chordata; class Actinopteri; order Salmoniformes; family Salmonidae; genus Coregonus; species Coregonus lavaretus. The sequence continues at coordinate 390,909 of NW_028157485.1, forward strand.
GAAAGACAACACCAGCAAACTTGGCAGTATGTGAATTTCCATTTTGTTTTTTCACAAAACGCGTTTATTTTCCTCCAAACCATCACATCTCATATCGGGCTAGCAGCTCCCGAGTTGACCGGCGTCTCTTGGTTGTAAAGTAAACAAGCCCCACAAAGCCCTGCGCGGTTCCCCACAAAGCCCTGCGCGGTTCCCCACAAAGCCCTGCGCGGTTCCCCACAAAGCCCTGCGCGGTTCCAGGAAGTCCAGGGGAGGGTTCTGTTCCAAATCAACAAAAACATAGATGGCATCGCCTCTTCCTCTCTGACAAAAGCTAAATAAAACAATATTATAAAATGTACAATCATCACACTTCTTAATATTAATTAAATGGGTTGTGGTCAGTAAACCAATGGAATATGGTGTTAGGTAATTGCGTAGCTACTGTTAATAATACAAATCTACTAGCAATACAAATTACAAGTGCACAACTAATGGTCATTTTCCATGAAGAAACATTTTTGAAAAGTATTGGTATCGTTATTTTGTTGCAATGTTTTCATAAACCATGCACAATATTTGACTGGCAATTTAAAAAAAAGCCTTGTTGATGTTGGTCACGTTACCGCTAACTAATGTGAGTTTGTCATGCTGTGCACACTGTGCAGTTCCAACATAATCCAAAGGGAGCAGCCTAGATCACAAATTAATGTTTTGCATGAAATAATGTTCTGGTTACGTGCAATATAGCAGGATTGGGCAGGCTGCCATCATTTTGTTGGAACTGTGTAAACTCACATTAGCAGTAGGCTTGTATTATAACTGTAGAGTGGGGGGACACAGAGCTACTTTCCTGTTGAGGGCAGCTTCAAGCTGCTTTCCTGTTGAGGGCAGCTTCAAGCTACTTTCCTGTTGAGGGCAGCTTCAATATACTTTCCTGTTGAGGGCAGCTTGGAGCTACTTTCCTGTTGAGGGCAGCTTCAAGATACTTTCCTGTTGAGGGCAGCTTCAAGATACTTTCCTGTTGAGGGCAGCTTCAAGATACTTTCCTGTTGAGGGCAGCTTGGAGCTACTTTCCTGTTGAGGGCAGCTTCAATATACTTTCCTGTTGAGGGCAGCTTCATGCTACTTTCCTGTTGAGGGTAGCTTCAAGCTACTTTCCTGTTGAGGGTAGCTTCAAGCTGCTTTCCTGTTGAGGGTAGCTTCAAGCTGCTTTCCTGTTGAGGGTAGCTTCAAGCTACTTTCCTGTTGAGGGCAGCTTCAAGCTGCTTTCCTGTTGAGGGTAGCTTCAAGCTACTTTCCTATTGAGGGTAGCTTCAAGCTGCTTTCCTGTTGAGGGTAGCTTCAAGTTGCTTTCCTGTTGAGGGTAGCATAAAGCTGCTTTCCTGTTGATGGTAGCTTCAAGCTGCTTTCCTGTTGAGGGTAGCATAAAGCTGCTTTCCTTTTGAGGGTAGCTTCAAGCTGCTTTCCTGTTGAGGGTAGCTTCAAGCTGCTTTCCTGTTGAGGGTAGCTTCAAGCTACTTTCCTGTTGAGGGTAGCATAAAGCTGCTTTCCTGTTGAGGGTAGCTTCAAGCTACCTTCCTGTTGAGGGCAGCTTCAAGCTACTTTCCTGTTGAGGGTAGCTTCAAGCTACTTTCCTGTTGAGGGTAGCTTCAAGCTATATTGCCTATTTGTCAGCTGTGCAAACCTGTCTATGACTTCACTCTTTCCCAAGCCTGTTAGTATATCTTTGTCAATTGTCATGACAGCCAGGTGATGCATTCTATCTTGGTTCATTGTGCTCCTAAACCAGGTATGTAGACGTCTTAAAGCACTGAAAGACCTCTCACAGCTGCAGCTGCTAACTGGGATGGTCTGAAAGACCTCTCACAGCTGCAGCTGCTAACTGGGATGGTCTGAAAGACCTCTCACAGCTGCAGCTGCTAACTGGGATGGTCTGAAAGACCTCTCACAGCTGCAGCTGCTAACTGGGATGGTCTGAAAGACCTGTATGATTGCCTTCAGTGATGGGAACATATCAGGGTCTAACAGTTTATACACACAGGACATGTCAGAAGTGGCATCTTTCTTTTTTTAGAGGTAATATTTAGCAACAACTACTTCCTCTGGCTTGAGAGGAATATGATACATGTCTTCGTCTGACAACACGTTTTGTGAGGTACAGTGCCTTGCAAAAGTATTCATCCCTCTTGGCGTTTTTCCTATTTTGTTGCATTACAACCTGTAATTTAAATGGATTTCATGTAATGGACACACACAATATAGTCCAAATCGGTGAAGTGAAATGAAAAAAATAACCAGTTTCAAAAAATTCTAAAAAAGAAATAACGGAAAAGTGGTGCGTGCATATGTATTCACCCCCTTTGCTATGAAGCCCCTAAATAAGATCTGGTGCAACCAATTGCCTTCAGAAGTCACATAATTAGTTAAATAAGTATGAAGAAAAAAAAAATGTATGCACTGGATAAGAGCGTCTGCTAAATGACTAAAAATTTAAATGTATAATGTAAATAAAGTCCACCTGTGTGGAATCTAAGTGTCACATGATATGTCACATTATCTCAGTATATATACACCAGTTCTGAAAGGCCCCAGAGTCTGCAACACCACTAAGCAAGGGGCACAACCAAGGAAGCGGCACCATGAAGACCAAGGAGCTCTCCAAACAGGTCAGGGACAAAGATGTGGAGAAGTACAGATCAGGGTTGGGCTATAAAAAAATATCAGAAACTGAACATCCCACGGAGCACCATTAAATCAATTGTAAAAAAATGCAAAGAATATGGCACCACAACAAACCTGCCAAGAGAGGGCCGCCCACCAAAACTCACGGACCAGGCAAGGAGGGCATTAATCAGAGAGGTAACAAAGAGACCAAAGATAACCCTGAAGGAGCTGCAAAGCTCCACAGCGGAGATTGGAGTATCTGTCCATAGGACCACTTTAATCCGTACACACCACAGAGCTGGGCTTTACGGAAGAGTGTCCAGAAAAAAGTTGAGCTTTTTGGCCGTCAAGGAAAACGTTATGTCTGGCGCAAACCCAACACCTCTCATCACCCTGAGAACACCATCCCCACAGTGAAGCATGGTGGTGGCATCATCATGCTGTGGGCATGTTTTTCATCGGCAGGGACTGGGAAACTGGTCAGAATTGAAGGAATGATGGATGACGCTAAATACAGGGAAATTATTGAGGAAAACCTCTTTCAGTCTTCCAGAGATTTGAGACTGGGACGGAGGTTCACCTTCCAGCAGGACAATGACCCTAAGCATACTGCTAAAGCAACACTTGAGTGGTTTAAGGGGAAACATTTAAATGTCTTGGAATGGCCAAGTCAAAGCCCAGACCTCAATCCAATTGAGAATCTGTGGTATGACTTAAAGATTGCTGTACAACAGCGGAACCCATCCAATTTGAAGGAGCTGGAGCAGTTTTGCCTTGAAGAATGGGCAAAAATCCCAGTAGCTAGATGTGCCAAGCTTATAGAGACATACCCCAAGAGACTTGCAGCTGTAATTGTTGCAAAAGGTGGCTCTACAAAGTATTGACTTTGGGGGGGTGAATAGTTATGCACGCTCAAGTTTTCTGTTTTTTTGTGTTATTTCTTGTTTGTTTCACCCCAAAAAATATTTTGCATCTTCAAAGTGGTAGGCATGTTGTGTAAATCAAATGATACAAACCCATAAAAAATCCATTTTAATGCCAGGTTGTAATGCAACAAAATAGGAAAAACGCCAAGGGGGGTGATTACTTTATGTAGGACTACAGGCTTGGATGCCTCCTAGCAGGTCAGCTCCAACTGATGAAAACCCAAGATCTAGCAGGTCAGCTCCAACTGATGAAAACCCAAGATCTAGCAGGTCAGCTCCAACTGATGAAAACCCAAGATCTAGCAGGTCAGCTCCAACTGATGAAAACCCAAGACCTAGCAGGTCAGCTCCAACTGATGAAAACCCAAGATCTAGCAGGTCAGCTCCAACTGATGAAAACCGAAGATCTAGCAGGTCAGCTCCAACTGATGAAAACCCAAGATCTAGCTCAGCAAGCATTCTGTCTAGGCAAGGGAAATGTAGTTTGCGTTGAAGATTCTATTCACTAGTGCTGTTGCTGACCTGAGAACGTGCACCACATGCAGACTCGATAACAAAACCGTCCATGCGTTTTTGTTTCCTTTGCCCTCAAGCAGGAGCTGGCTCTGGGATTTCATTGATTTCACAGAAGGACTTTGTTCTCTCGTACAACTCTGTGGCCATCTCATCTCTGCGCTTGCTTTTCAAACCATCACACACGGCTTCCTTGTAGTCGACTGCATAGGCTAAGTCAACTGTTTCCCTTTGGAGGAACTTGTGGAGTCCCTCAGTTGAGTCCAGAAGGCTTTTGAACATCGGAAGGACATAGACAGTTGAGTCCAGAAGGCGTTTGAACATCAGAAGGAGATAGACAGTTGAGTCCAGAAGGCGTTTGAACATCAGAAGGACATAGACAGTTGAGTCCAGAAGGCTTCTGAACATCAGAAGGAGATAGACAGTTGTGTCCAGAAGGCGTTTGAACATCAGAAGGAGATAGACAGTTGAGTCCAGAAGGCTTTTGAACATCAGAAGGAGATAGACAGTTGAGTCCAGAAGGCGATTGAACATCAGAAGGAGATAGACAGTTGAGTCCAGAAGGCGATTGAACATCAGAAGGAGATAGACAGTTGAGTCCAGAAGGCTTCTGAACATCAGAAGGAGATAGACAGTTGAGTCCAGAAGGCTTCTGAACATCAGAAGGAGATAGACAGTTGAGTCCAGAAGGCTTCTGAACATCAGAAGGAGATAGACAGTTTAGTCCAGAAGGCTTCTGAACATCAGAAGGACATAGACAGTTGAGAACTTTGACAGTTTTGCCAATAGACCCACTCTATGGCACTATTAACAGTGGCCAGGCACTGAAGTAGAGCAGGAAAGTTCTCCAACACTGCGTTGACAGACCGCAACTGGCATGCCCAGCGGGTGTTGGATAACTGAACAAGTTCAGCTTTCTGCAGACCCAGTTGTTTCTGTACTTTTTCAAATTTCTGATGGTTAACAAGACTTCCACTAAAGAAAGAATACACGCTCTCCAACATGTCAAATCATTAATTAGCTTCTGGAATGGCTTTGCAGGTGTGGCACAACACCACATTTTATTCATGAGCGTAACAGTTGACGTAAATTGCTTCCGGATGTTTCTCACGGAAATGGGCCTGAACCCCACCAACTGCCCCACTCATCACTGAAGCACCGTCATAAGTCTGCGCCACATATTTGAGGCTTTGAATATCATTTGATGTTAAAAGTTGCTCAATTTAAACTGTTATTGACTTTGCATCAAAACCACTTAGCTTGTTAATGCCAAGAAAAGGCTTGGTAACATCCTCTGGAGTCATATACCGAACACAGACTGCCAGCTGTTCAGTTTGAGTCATATACCGAACACAGACTGCCAGCTGTTCAGTTTGAGTCATATACCGAACACAGACTGCCAGCTGTTCAGTTTGAGTCATATACCGAACACAGACTGCCAGCTGTTCAGTTTGAGTCATATACCGAACACAGACTGCCAGCTGTTCAGTTTGAGTCATATACCGAACACAGACTGCCAGCTGTTCAGTTTGAGTCATATACCGAACACAGACTGCCAGCTGTTCAGTTTGAGTCATATACCGAACACAGACTGCCAGCTGTTCAGTTTGAGTCATATACCGAACACAGATTGCCAGCTGTTCAGTTTGAGTCATATACCGAACACAGACTGCCAGCTGTTCAGTTTGTTTGACCCTGGCTTCATCTGCCATCACTGCAAATATTTTAGATTCCTTCATTTCCATGACAATTGTTGCTGTTATTTCTTCTGCGCAGCACTCAGTCAAGAGGTAGGTGCTGTGGGGACTCTTATCATGCTGCGTATACGAGCGTGACATGGAGAGAGGGAGGTGGGGACTCTTATCACGCTGCGTATACGAGCGTGACATGGAGAGAGGGAGGTGGGGACTCTTATCACGCTGCGTATACGAGCGTGACATGGAGAGAGGGAGGTGGGGACTCTTATCACGCTGCGTATACGAGCGCGACATGGAGAGAGGTAGGTGCTGTGGGATGGTGGATTGTAGGACTGAAGAAAAGCTTCAAATTATTTGAGGAATTTCATAACCTCAAGGAAATTACCTCAATTTCTACTTGTTTCTGCTACTTGTTTCTGCTACTTGTTTCTTCTACTTGTTTCTGCTACCTGTTTCTGCTTCGTCATTACCACAGAAGGAGATGACTGCTACCAGTCACCTAAGATATTCTCTTCTCTCTGTTATTTCATTGACATTTGCGACTTGTAACTGTTCTGCTATGTTTCCATGTGTAGTGCAGGCAGTGTAGCGTTGCCATGAAAGCACATTCTTTTTGTGCGAGGATGTGCCCTTGTGTTCACGAAAAGTGTCCAGAGCTCTCTTCCAATTTTGTCATCTAGTGGTTATCAAACAATCTCTCCTTCTGTTCCCAAATTGCAGACAGGCAAAGCAAAATGCAGCATTTCTGCTAACAGAATATTCCAGCCAATGACAAGTTTGGAACCAACTTGATTGGAAAGCTCTTTTCTGCAATCCAAATTGGTGGACTTGACTTGGACCAGTTTCCTTAACACCCAAATCATCTGGCCCTTGCGGCTTTGGTCCTTGCTGTCTGACCGGTTCTGTGTTCTCTCTCCCTCTCTGTTCTTCTGAACGCTCCTCTGTCTGTTAGTGTCGGCCTCTCCCCTCTCTCTATGATCTCCTGTGTTCTCCTCACTCTGTCCTGTCCCCTCCCCTCTCCTCTTTCTCTATGTTCTCCTGTGTTCTCCTCGCTCTGTCCTGTCTGCTCCTCTCTCTCTCTGTTCTCCTGTCCCCTCCCCTCTCTCTCTCTGTTCTCCTATTCCTCCCCCCTCTCTCTCTCTGTTCTCCTGTCCCCTCCCCTCTCTCTCTCTCTGTTCTCCTGTCCCCTCCCCTCTCTCTCTCTGTTCTCCTGTCCCCTCCCCTCCCCTCTCTCTCTCTGTTCTCCTGTCCCCTCCCCTCTCTCTCTCTGTTCTCCTATTCCTCCCCCCTCTCTCTCTCTGTTCTCCTGTCCCCTCCCCTCTCTCTCTCTGTTCTCCTGTCCCCTCCCCTCTCTCTCTCTGTTCTCCTGTCCCCTCCCCTCTCTCTCTCTGTTCTCCTGTCCCCTCCCCTCTCTCTCTCTCTGTTCTCCTGTCCCTTCCCCTCTCTCTCTCTGTTCTCCTGTCCCCTCCCCTTCTCTCTCTCTCTGTTCTCCTGTCCCCTCCCCCCTCTCTTTCTCTGTTCTCCTGTCCCCTCCCCTCTCTCTCTCTGTTCTCCTATCCCTCCCCCCTCTCTCTCTCTGTTCTCCTGTCCCCTCCCCTCTCTCTCTCTGTTCTCCTATCCCCCCTCTCTCTCTCTGTTCTCCTGTCCCCTCCCCCCTCTCTCTCTCTGTTCTCCTGTCCCCTCCCCCCTCTCTCTCTCTGTTCTCCTGTCCCCTCCCCTTCTCTCTCTCTGTTCTCCTGTCCCCTCCCCCCTCTCTCTGTTCTCCTGTCCCCTCCCCTCTCTCTCTCTGTTCTCCTGTCCCCTCCCGCCTCTCTCTCTCTGTTCTCCTGTCCCCTCCCCTCTCTCTCTCTGTTCTCCTGTCCCCTCCCCCCTCTCTCTCTCTGTTCTCCTGTCCCCTCCCCCCCTCTCTCTGTTCTCCTGTCCCCTCCCCTCTCTCTCTCTGTTCTCCTGTCCCCTCCCCCCTCTCTCTCTCTGTTCTCCTGTCCCCCCCCCCCTCTCTCTCTGTTCTCCTGCATGCTCCTGTCTGTCCTTTGTGGGCATCTGTCTCTCTATGTATATGCAGAATAATATCAGTGAATTTGCAATTGTATTGTAAACACACACAATCTATTCACTTACTCCTGCAAATAGAACAACAGTCTCTGTTTGCTGAGCTGCATCTCTCTTCCTCTTTCTCAAGAAGAAATTCTGTATGTTTATCTTCTATAAGTTGGAAAAACAATGTTAACTCAGCTATCCAGCTTTGTTTTTTCAACAGATAATTGGGCTGCCGTTACCAAAAGTAGCTAACGTCATGTTATCCATTGTCACACCTCAAGTTAGCTAGCTACTGTAGCTAGCTAGCTTTATTAGCAAGTTTTAGCATATTTGGACAGTAATTGATTAGACAGTAATTGGTAAGTTAGTGATACTTTTTGGGTGGTGAACAGAGCTCCAGCAGTTGGAGTCAGTGTCCAGATAGATAATCAATTACTGTCAAAACCCTGCTCATAAAATTAGCCATCTAGCTAATGTTAGCAGCACTTTTATCTAGACAAGCTAGCTTAACGTTATCTGTCAGTGCAACTTTTGAGTCGACATGTTGAAATGTAAGTTACTTGAATCTGGCTTACTGTGAGGTCAATTACTTTGAATGACCTTATCATGGACTAACAAAATTAACTATAGTAGTAACAAGCTAACACATTTTACCTCAGGTTCTCCCTCTCATCTTTGCGCTCTCTCCCTCAGAGAAGGAACAGTCGCCGGCGCACGCCAAAATAGAATTTCTTTGGACTAATAAATGACTTTGGAAACAACTTTGACTCTGCCTCCTAAAGTACCACCGTACACAGAAATGCTGGTTTTAGGCAACAATGGCAGGGCAGGCCGGGGCTCATGATTGGAGGATTCATTGCAGTGTGTAATGCAGTGTAGCCTAGTTTGTTTTACACTATCCCAGCAGGGCAAAATAACTTGGGGCCAAAATCATTCGAGGCTAAAGCCCGGGCCTGATGACCTCAATGATCAGGATCAAATCCTCTGTTCTCCTCGAGCTCATTAATGATAGAATGTTCATATTTGAAGATGGCAGAAAGGCCAGTCTCTTTGACGTAAATGTAAATGTTATGGGGTGTTTCTCAAAATGCTCTGAGCACGGGAGGGTCGGAGAATGAGTCCAAATCAACGTATGCGAAACAGAGTTCTCGAATGTGTACATATTTTGAAGCATGCATCGATGCAAGCTTCAACAGAAAGTATGCAAAGAAATATGATGCAACCAAGTAAAAATGCTGCACATTTTCTTGAAATCAATGACGGCCTTTATTTGAGCTGAAGGGAGAGAAAATACACTCCGACTTAGGAATGAAATGTGTTGCCTGACTACAATATCTTATCTTTGCTACGTTAATAAATACATGCTGGGTGAATTTTGGCATTGTGCACCTGCCTACAATACCCACTGTAGTGTGCGTAGGTCGTAAGCCCATAGTAAGTCAATAGAGCTAACTGGCTAGCTACTACCGTTAGCTAGCCAGAAAGCCACAAATAATTGACATCAACCTTGGAAAACAGTTTTAGGTCATTTTTACCTGTTATACTATCTGGTTAGCTACATTATTATGATTCCCATATACAGTTGAAGTCGGAAGTTTATATACACCTTAGCCAAATACATTTAAACTCAGTTTTTCACAATTCCTGATATTTTATCCTAGTAAAAATTCCCTGTCTTAGGTTAGTTAGGATCACCACTTTATTTTAAGAATGTGAAATGTCAGAATAATAGTAGAGAGAATGATTTATTTCAGCTTTTATTTCTTTCATCACATTCCCATTGGGTCAGAAGTTTACATACACTCAATTAGTATTTGGTAGCATTGCCTTTAAATTGTTTAACTTGGGTCAAACATTTCGGGTAGCCTTCCACAAGCTTCCCACAATAAGTTGGGTGAATTTTGGCCCAGTCCTCCTGACAGAGCTGGTGTAACGGAGTCAGGTTTGTAGGCCTCCTTGCGCACACACGCTTTTTCAGTTCTGCCCACACATCTATAGGATTGAGGTCAGGGCTTTGTGATGGCCACTCCAATACCTTGACTTTGTTGTCCTTAAGCCATTTTGCCACAACTTTGGAAGTATGCTTGGGGTCATTGGGTTCATTTGGACCCATTAGTGACCAAACTTTAACTTCCTGACTGATGTCTTGAGATGTTGCTTCAATATATCCACATAATTTTCCTTCCTCATGATGCCATCTATTTTGAGAAGTGCACCAGTCCCTCCTGCAGCAAAGCACCCCCACAGCATGATGCTGCCACCCCCATGCTTCACGGTTGTGATGGTGTTCTTCAGCTTGCAAGCAACCCCCTTTTTCCTCCAAACATAACGGTGGTCATTATGGCCAAACAGTTCTATTTTTGTTTCATCAGACCACAGGACAGTTCTCCAAAAAGTACGATCTTTGTGCCCATGTGCAGTTGCAAACCGTAGTCTGGCTTTTTTATGGTGGTTTTGGAGCAGTGGCTTCTTCCTTGCTGAGCGGCCTTTCAGGTTATGTTGATATAGGACTCGTTTTACTGTGGATATAGATACTTTTGTACCTGTTTCCTCCAGCATCTTCACAAGGTCCATTGCTGTTGTTCTGGTATTGATTTGCACTTTTCGCACCAAAGTACGTTCATCTCTAGGAGACAGAAAGCGTCTCCTTCCTGAGCGGTATGACGGCTGCGTGGTCCCATGGTGTTTATACTTGCATACTATTGTTTGTACAGATGAACGTGGTACCTTCAGGCGTTTGGAAATTGCACCCAAGGATGAACCAGACTTGTGGAGGTCTACAATTCTTTTTCTGAGGTCTTGGCTGATTTCTTTTGATTTTCCCATGATGTCAAGCAAAGAGGCACTGAGTTTGAAGGTAGGCCTTGAAATACATCCACAGGTACACCTCCAATTGACTAAAATGATGTCAATTAGCCTATCAGAAGCTTCTAAAGCCATGACATCATTTTCTGGAATTTTCCAAGCTGTTTAAAGGCACAGTCAACTTAGTGTATGTAAACTTCTGACCCACTGGAATTGTGATACAGTGAATTATAAGTGAAATAATCTGTCTGTAAACAATTGTTGGAAAAATTACTTGTGTCATGCACAAAGTAGATGTCCTAACCGACTTGCCAAAACGATAGTTTAGTGGTTAAGAGCATTGTGCCAGTAACCGAAAGGTCGCTGGTTCTAATCTCTGAGCCGACTAGGTGAAAAATCTGTCGATGTGCCCTTGAGCAAGGCACTTAACCCTAATTGCTCCTGTAAGTCGCTCGGGATAAGAGCGTCTGCTAAATGACTAAAAATATTTAAAAAATGTAAAAATGTAAACAATACATTTGTGGAGTGATTGAAAAAATAGTTTTAATGACTCCAACCTAAGTGTATGTAAACTTCCGACTTCAACTGTATCGAGCTGATAGTTCTGAAGTAAAACCTTTGCTTTGTGTATATCTTGTTTCGTCTCTATCGCCATTGTCTGGCTAGAAGAAGGAAGGTTCAGTGAATGGGTACAGTAAGTCAATAGGGCTAACTGGCTAGTTAGCTAGCCATGAAGAATTGACATCTACCTTCCATAACATTAGTTTTAGGTAATTTATACCTGTTTACGATTCCCATATATCGAGCTGATAATTATGAGGTGAAACGTTTTCTTTGTGTATATCTTGTTTCGTCTCTATTGTTGCCGTTGTCCTGGCTGGAATAAGGTTCAGTGATTGGGGAGATGGAGCGTGAGGTAATACAGTAGGGGGAGTGGCCAGTGCTTCTCAAATGAAACGTTTCCATGGAGGACAGGGAGTGGATTAGCTAAACAGGTAGTATGCATAATGAGAAACCCCCATGGAGGACAGGGAGTGGATTAGCTAAACAGGTAGTATGCATAATGAGAAACCCCCATGGAGGACAGGGAGTGGATTAGCTAAACAGGTAGTATGCATAATGAGAAACCACCATGGAGGACAGGGAGTGGATTAGCTAAACAGGTAGTATGCATAATGAGAAACCCCCATGGAGGAACTTCGTCGGGTGAGGTTGTGTTTTCTCTAGCAGGAGGTTAGCTTGGCTTCTCATATGGTGTTGAGTAAAGCTTAAACCATGTATGTAGATCGTAGGTAGGTAGTGTATTTATGTAGTTATTTAGGTAGTTATTGTAGGTTTCCGTAGGCAATTATTGTAGGTAAGTACTGTTTACGTATTGGTTAAGTATTGTTACGGCGGAGACCGGCGAAGCGGAGAACGTTTATTGGTAATTATCTGTTTAGTGCAATGGTGGAGAGTGGTTTCCAATGTTAATGTGCCTTCTAATGTGCTAGCTAGCCAACGTTTAATTTCTTTGCTGCGTTATGAAAGGAACTAGACACGGTCATTAATTATCTGTTTAGTGTGTTAGCTAGCTAGCGGGTAGCTACTGGTATCGATTAGCAACGCTGGAGAGCTGTTTCCAATGTTAATGTAGCCCTAGCCATCGTTTAATTTTTGCTGCGTTATGCGTTATGAAAGGAACTAGACACGGACTTGAATTATCTGTTTAGTGTGCTAATACACTCTTGGCAGTTTGTTGTAACCAAGTATTGATGCTAAATTGTGTGTTAATGGATGCTAGCCTGCAAGTTAGCTACGGCGTCATAGCTAGGCATCGTGGGCTGTTGTGGGTAGTTTCTGTGTCTTGGCAGTGCCGGCTGTAGCACGAAGCGAGCTACCTAGCCGCTTTTTCGAACAGAGTCAGAGTCAACACAATAGCCATTGTGTGCCGGGTGTAGCACGAAGCTAGCCAGCTAGCCGTTCTTCAAACAAAGTCAACACAGTGGCCACTGCTAGCTACCCAGCACGACCAGCTAACTGTACGGTAGTAGCTAAATACAATATACTTGTCCTAGCTAGCCAACGTCTAATCATTGCTGCGTCATGAAAGGAACTTGACACAGACACGAATGATCTGTTTAGTGTGTTATCACACTATTGGTGGTTTGTTGTGACCAAGGGTTGGTGCTATACGGTGTGTTATTGTTATTGGATGCTAGCTTGCTAGTTAGCTATGGTGTCATAGTTGAATAAAGTGGGTTGAGTCTATTCCTTTAAACATTGAACCGCTGTGGTTCACAACAATTCTGATCTCTAAAGGTGGAAGTTGGGAGAGTTTTTGTTCGGGTGGTTCAGTGAAACAATTTTAGTTTCTGAGGTAGAAGTTTTTGGTGAGGGAGGCCCTGCTCTCTCCGCTCCCAGATGCTTAGCTCATTTCTTTCCGATCTCCTCTGCATTTTTGTAGCCATTTGCTACAGCCTGTCATCTATGCCTCTGCCTATCCCTGTTCTCTCCTCTCTGCACAGGCTACACAAACGCACCACACCGCGTGGCTGCTGCCTCGCTAACCTGGTGGTCCCTGCACGCACCACCCACGTGGAGTTCCAGGTCGCAGGCAGCCTCTGGAACTGCCGTTCTGCTGCCAACAAAGCTGACTTCATCCCAGCCTATGCCAACCTCCAGTCCCTCGACTTCCTGGCGCTGACGGAAACATGGATCACCACTGAAAACACTGCTACTCCTACTGCTCTCTCCTCGTCTGACCATGTGTTCTCGCATACCCCGAGAGCATCTGGTCAGAGGGGTGGTGGTACAGGAATCCTCATTTCTCCCAAGTTGACATTCTCAATTTTTCCCCTAACCCATCTGTCTATCTCCTCATTTGAATTCCATGCTGTCACAGTCACTAGCCCATTTAAGCTTAATATCCTTGTCATCTATCGCCCTCCAGGTTCCCTTGGAGAGTTCATCAATGAGCTTGACGCCTTGATAAGCTCCTTCCCTGAGGATGGCTCACCCCTCACAGTTTTGGGGGATTTCAACCTCCCTATGTCCACATTTGACTCATTTCTCTCTGCCTCCTTCTTTCCACTCCTCTCCTCTTTTGACCTCACCCTCTCACCGTCCCCCCCTACTCACAAGGCAGGCAATACGCTTGACCTCATCTTCACTAGATGCTGCTCCTCTACTAATCTCACTGCAACTCCCCTCCAGGTCTCCGACCACTACTTTGTTTCCTTTTCTCTCTCGCTCTCCTCCCACACTACTCACTCTGCCCCTACACAGATGGTAATGCGCCGCCGCAACCTTCGCTCTCTCTCTCCCACTACTCTCTCCTCTTCCATCCTATCATCTCTTCCCTCTGCTCAATCCTTCTCCCGCCAATCTCCTGATTCTGCCTCCTCAACCCTCCTCTCCTCCCTTTCTGCATCCTTTGACTCTCTGTGTCCCCTATCCTCCCGGCTGGCTCGGTCCTCCCCTCCAGCTCCGTGGCTTGATGACTCATTGCGAGCTCACAGAACAGAGCTCCGGGCAGCGGAGCGGAAATGGAAGAAAACTAAACTCCCTGCCGACCTGGCATCTTTTCACTCCCTCCTCTCTACATTTTCTTCATCTGTTTCTGCTGCTAAAGCCACCTTCTACCACTCTAAATTCCAAGCATCTGCCTCTAACCCTAGGAAGCTCTTTGCCACATTTCCTCCCTCCTGAATCCCCCCCCCCCCCCCCCCCCCCTCCTCTCTCTCTGTGGATGACTTCGTCAACCACTTTGAAAAGAAGGTTGACGACATCCGATCCTCGTTTGTTAAGTCTAATGACACTGCTGGTCCTGCTCACACTGCCCTACCCTATGCTTTGACTTCTTTCTCCCCTCTCTCTCCAGATAAAATCCTGCGACTTGTGACTGCAGGCCGCCCAACAACCTGCCCGCTTGACCCCATCCCCTCCTCCCTTCTCCAGACCATCTCCGGTGACCTTCTCCCCTACCTCACCTCGCTGATCAACTCATCCCTGACCGCTGGCCATGTCCCTTCCGTCTTCAAGAGAGCGAGAGTTGCTCCCCTTCTCAAAAAACCAACACTCGACCCCACTGATGTCAACAACTACAGACCAGTATCCCTTCTTTCTTTTCTGTCCAAAACTATTGAGCGTGCCGTCTTTAGCCAACTCTCTTGCTATCTCTCTCAGAATGACCTTCTTGATCCAAACCAATCAGGTTTCAGGACTGGTCATTCAACTGAGACTGCTCTTCTCTGTGTCACGGAGACTCTCCGTACTGCTAAAGCTAACTCTCTCTCCTCTGCTCTTGTCCTTCTAGACCTGTCTGCTGCCTTTGATACTGTGAACAATCAGATCCTCCTCTCCACCCTCTCCGAGCTGGGCATTTCCGGCGCGGCTCACTCCTGGATTGCGTCCTACCTGACCGGTCGCTCCTACCAAGTGGCGTGGCGAGAAGTTGTCTCCGCACCACGTGCTCTCACCACTGGTGTCCCCCAGGGCTCAGTTCTAGGCCCTCTCCTTTTCTCCCTATACACCAAGTCACTTGGCTCTGTCATATCCTCACATGGCCTTTCATATCATTGCTACGCTGACGATACACAACTAATCTTCTCCTTTCCCCCTTCTGATAACCAGGTGGTGAATCGCATCTCTGCATGTCTGGCAGACATATCAGTATGGATGACGGATCACCACCTCAAGCTGAACCCTGGCAAGACGGAGCTGCTCTTCCTCCCGGGGAAGGACTGCCCGTTCCATGATCTCGCCATCACGGTTGACAACTCCGCTGTGTCCTCCTCCCAGAGTGCGAAGAGCCTAGGCGTGACCCTGGACAACACCCTGTCGTTCTCCGCCAACATCAAGGCGGTGACCCGATCCTGCAGGTTCATGCTCTACAACATTCGGAGAGTACGACCCTGCCTTACACAGGAAGCGGCACAGGTCCTAATCCAGGCACTTGTCATCTCCCGTCTGGACTATTGCAACTCGCTGTTGGCTGGCCTCCCTGCCTGTGCCATTAAACCCCTACAACTCATCCAGAATGCCGCAGCCCGTCTGGTGTTCAACCTTCCCAAGTTCTCTCACGTCACCCCGCTCCTCCGCACACTCCACTGGCTTCCAGTTGAAGCTCGCATCCGCTACAAGACCATGGTGCTTGCCTATGGAGCAGTGAGGGGAACGGCACCTCTGTACCTTCAGGCTCTGATCAGTCCCTACACCCAAACGAGGGCATTGCGTTCATCCACCTCTGGCCTGCTGGCTCCCCTTCCTCTGCGGAAGCATAGTTCCCGCTCAGGCCAGGCAAAACTGTTCGCTGCTCTGGCACCCCAATGGTGGAACAATCTCCCTCACGACGCCAGGACAGCGGAGTCACTCACCACCTTCCGGAGACATTTGAAACCCCACCTCTTTAAGGAATACCTGGGATAGGATAAAGCAATCCTTCTACCCCCCCCCCCCCCCCCCCCCACACACATAGCGGAGTCGCTCACCCCCTTCCGGAGACATTTGAAACCCCACCTCTTTAAGGAATACCTGGGATAGGATAAAGTAATCCTTCTACCCCCCCCCCCACCCCACCCCCCACACACACAGCGGAGTCGCTCACCACCTTCCGGAGACATTTGAAACCCCACCTCTTTAAGGAATACCTGGGATAGGATAAAGTAATCCTTCTACCCCCCCCCCCCCCCCCCCACCCCACAGCGGAGTCACTCACCACCTTCCGGAGACATTTGAAACCCCACCTCTTTAAGGAATACCTGGGATAGGATAAAGTAATCCTTCTACCCCCTCCCCACCCCCCCCCCACACACACAGCGGAGTCGCTCACCACCTTCCGGAGACATTTGAAACCCCACCTCTTTAAGGAATACCTGGGATAGGATAAAGTAATCCTTCTACCCCCCCCCCCACAGCGGAGTCACTCACCACCTTCCGGAGACATTTGAAACCCCACCTCTTTAAGGAATACCTGGGATAGGATAAAGGAATCCTTCTACCCCCCCCCCCCCCCCCCCCAAATTGTAAAGTGGTTATCCCACTGGCTATAGGGTAAACGCACCAATTTGTGAGTCGCTCTGGCTAAGAGCGTCTGCTAAATGACGTTAATGTGCCCTTGAGCAAGGCACTTAACCCCAATTGCTCCTGTAAGTCGCTCTGGATAAGAGCGTCTGCTAAATGACTAAAATGTAATGTAAATGTAATGTAAATGAGGACAGGGAGTGGATTAGCTAAACAGGTAGTATGCATAATGAGAAACCCCCATGGAGGACAGGGAGTGGATTAGGGTTAACAGGTAGTATGCATAATGAGAAACCCCCATGGAGGACAGGGAGTGGATTAGGGTTAACAGGTAGTATGCATAATGAGAAACCCCCATGGAGGACAGGGAGTGGGTTAGGGTTAACAGGTAGTATGCATAATGAGAAACCCCCATGGAGGACAGGGAGTGGATTAGGGTTAACAGGTAGTATGCATAATGAGAAACCCCCATGGAGGACAGGGAGTGGATTAGGGTTAACAGGTAGTATGCATAATGAGAAACCCCCATGGAGGACAGGGAGTGGATTAGGGTTAACAGGTAGTATGCATAATGAGAAACCCCCATGGAGGACAGGGAGTGGATTAGGGTTAACAGGTAGTATGCATAATGAGAAACCCCCATGGAGGACAGGGAGTGGATTAGGGTTAACAGGTAGTATGCATAATGAGAAACCCCCATGGAGGACAGGGAGTGGATTAGGGTTAACAGGTAGTATGCATAATGAGAAACCCCCATGGAGGACAGGGAGTGGATTAGGGTTAACAGGTAGTATGCATAATGAGAAACCCCCATGGAGGACAGGGAGTGGATTAGGGTTAACAGGTAGTATGCATAATGAGAAACCCCCATGGAGGACAGGGAGTGGATTAGGGTTAACAGGTAGTATGCATAATGAGAAACCCCCATGGAGGACAGGGAGTGGATTAGGGTTAACAGGTAGTATGCATAATGAGAAACCCCCATGGAGGACAGGGAGTGGATTAGGGTTAACAGGTAGTATGCATAATGAGAAACCCCCATGGAGGACAGGGAGTGGATTAGGGTTAACAGGTAGTATGCATAATGAGAAACCCCCATGGAGGACAGGGAGTGGATTAGGGTTAACAGGTAGTATGCATAATGAGAAACCCCCATGGAGGACAGGGAGTGGGTTAGGGTTAACAGGTAGTATGCATAATGAGAAACCCCCATGGAGGACAGGGAGTGGATTAGGGTTAACAGGTAGTATGCATAATGAGAAACCCCCATGGAGGACAGGGAGTGGATTAGGGTTAACAGGTAGTATGCATAATGAGAAACCCCCATGGAGGACAGGGAGTGGATTAGGGTTAACAGGTAGTATGCATAATGAGAAACCCCCATGGAGGACAGGGAGTGGATTAGGGTTAACAGGTAGTATGCATAATGAGAAACCCCCATGGAGGACAGGGAGTGGATTAGGGTTAACAGGTAGTATGCATAATGAGAAACCCCCATGGAGGACAGGGAGTGGATTAGGGTTAACAGGTAGTATGCATAATGAGAAACCCCCATGGAGGACAGGGAGTGGATTAGGGTTAACAGGTAGTATGCATAATGAGAAACCCCCATGGAGGACAGGGAGTGGATTAGGGTTAACAGGTAGTATGCATAATGAGAAACCCCCATGGGGGACAGGGAGTGGATTAGGGTTAACAGGTAGTATGCATAATGAGAAACCCCCATGGAGGACAGGGAGTGGATTAGGGTTAACAGGTAGTATGCATAATGAGAAACCCCCATGGAGGACAGGGAGTGGATTAGGGTTAACAGGTAGTATGCATAATGAGAAACCCCCATGGAGGACAGGGAGTGGATTAGCTAAACAGGTAGTATGCATAATGAGAAACCCCCATGGAGGACAGGGAGTGGATTAGGGTTAACAGGTAGTATGCATAATGAGAAACCCCCATGGAGGACAGGGAGTGGATTAGGGTTAACAGGTAGTATGCATAATGAGAAACCCCCATGGAGGACAGAGAGTGGATTAGGGTTAACAGGTAGTATGCATAATGAGAAACCCCCATGGAGGACAGGGAGTGGATTAGGGTTAACAGGTAGTATGCATAATGAGAAACCCCCATGGAGGACAGGGAGTGGATTAGGGTTAACAGGTAGTATGCATAATGAGAAACCCCCATGGAGGACAGGGAGTGGATTAGGGTTAACAGGTAGTATGCATAATGAGAAACCCCCATGGAGGACAGGGAGTGGATTAGCTAAACAGGTAGTATGCATAATGAGAAACCCCCATGGAGGACAGGGAGTGGATTAGGGTTAACAGGTAGTATGCATAATGAGAAACCCCCATGGAGGACAGGGAGTGGATTAGGGTTAACAGGTAGTATGCATAATGAGAAACCCCCATGGAGGACAGGGAGTGGATTAGGGTTAACAGGTAGTATGCATAATGAGAAACCCCCATGGAGGACAGGGAGTGGATTAGGGTTAACAGGTAGTATGCATAATGAGAAACCCCCATGGAGGACAGGGAGTGGATTAGGGTTAACAGGTAGTATGCATAATGAGAAACCCCCATGGAGGACAGGGAGTGGATTAGGGTTAACAGGTAGTATGCATAATGAGAAACCCCCATGGAGGACAGGGAGTGGATTAGGGTTAACAGGTAGTATGCATAATGAGAAACCCCCATGGAGGACAGGGAGTGGATTAGGGTTAACAGGTAGTATGCATAATGAGAAACCCCCATGGAGGACAGGGAGTGGATTAGGGTTAACAGGTAGTATGCATAATGAGAAACCCCCATGGAGGACAGGGAGTGGATTAGGGTTAACAGGTAGTATGCATAATGAGAAACCCCCATGGAGGACAGGGAGTGGATTAGGGTTAACAGGTAGTATGCATAATGAGAAACCCCCATGGAGGACAGGGAGTGGATTAGGTTTAACAGGTAGTATGCATAATGAGAAACCCCCATGGAGGACAGGGAGTGGATTAGGGTTAACAGGTAGTATGCATAATGAGAAACCCCCATGGAGGACAGGGAGTGGATTAGGGTTAACAGGTAGTATGCATAATGAGAAACCCCCATGGAGGACAGGGAGTGGATTAGGGTTAACAGGTAGTATGCATAATGAGAAACCCCCATGGAGGACAGGGAGTGGATTAGGGTTAACAGGTAGTATGCATAATGAGAAACCCCCATGGAGGACAGGGAGTGGATTAGGGTTAACAGGTAGTATGCATAATGAGAAACCCCCATGGAGGACAGGGAGTGGATTAGGGTTAACAGGTAGTATGCATAATGAGAAACCCCCATGGAGGACAGGGAGTGGGTTAGGGTTAACAGGTAGTATGCATAATGAGAAACCCCCATGGAGGACAGGGAGTGGATTAGGGTTAACAGGTAGTATGCATAATGAGAAACCCCCATGGAGGACAGGGAGTGGATTAGGGTTAACAGGTAGTATGCATAATGAGAAACCCCCATGGAGGACAGGGAGTGGATTAGGGTTAACAGGTAGTATGCATAATGAGAAACCCCCATGGAGGACAGGGAGTGGATTAGGGTTAACAGGTAGTATGCATAATGAGAAACCCCCATCGAGGACAGGGAGTGGATTAGGGTTAACAGGTAGTATGCATAATGAGAAACCCCCATGGAGGACAGGGAGTGGATTAGGGTTAACAGGTAGTATGCATAATGAGAAACCCCCATGGAGGACAGGGAGTGGATTAGGGTTAACAGGTAGTATGCATAATGAGAAACCCCCATGGAGGACAGGGAGTGGATTAGGGTTAACAGGTAGTATGCATAATGAGAAACCCCCATGGAGGACAGGGAGTGGATTAGGGTTAACAGGTAGTATGCATAATGAGAAACCCCCATGGAGGACAGGGAGTGGATTAGGGTTAACAGGTAGTATGCATAATGAGAAACCCCCATGGAGGACAGGGAGTGGATTAGGGTTAACAGGTAGTATGCATAATGAGAAACCCCCATGGAGGACAGGGAGTGGATTAGGGTTAACAGGTAGTATGCATAATGAGAAACCCCCATGGAGGACAGGGAGTGGATTAGCTAAACAGGTAGTATGCATAATGAGAAACCCCCATGGAGGACAGGGAGTGGATTAGGGTTAACAGGTAGTATGCATAATGAGAAACCCCCATGGAGGACAGGGAGTGGGTTAGCTAAACAGGTAGTATGCATAATGAGAAACCCCCATGGAGGACAGGGAGTGGATTAGGGTTAACAGGTAGTATGCATAATGAGAAACCCCCATGGAGGACAGGGAGTGGATTAGGGTTAACAGGTAGTATGCATAATGAGAAACCCCCATGGAGGACAGGGAGTGGATTAGGGTTAACAGGTAGTATGCATAATGAGAAACCCCCATCGAGGACAGGGAGTGGATTAGGGTTAACAGGTAGTATGCATAATGAGAAACCCCCATGGAGGACAGGGAGTGGATTAGGGTTAACAGGTAGTATGCATAATGAGAAACCCCCATGGAGGACAGGGAGTGGATTAGGGTTAACAGGTAGTATGCATAATGAGAAACCCCCATGGAGGACAGGGAGTGGATTAGGGTTAACAGGTAGTATGCATAATGAGAAACCCCCATGGAGGACAGGGAGTGGATTAGGGTTAACAGGTAGTATGCATAATGAGAAACCCCCATGGAGGAGAGGGAGTGGATTAGGGTTAACAGGTAGTATGCATAATGAGAAACCCCCATGGAGGAGAGGGAGTGGGTTAGCTAAACAGACTGATACCCAGGCTAGTTCGTCCAGTCAGTACAAATGGAATGGGCTCCAGTGGATATTTGTTTTAAAGATTTATGCTTCAATATTGTAACGAAATGAAAGCCAGCTTTCACATATTTACATAGTCATCCTTATATATGTATACATCTAACCCTAACTCTGACATCTTTATATATCCAATCCTAACCCTAACTCTGACATCTTTATATATCCAATCCTAACCCTAACTCTGACATCTTTATATATCCAATCCTAACCCCAACTCTGACATCTTTATATATCCAATCCTAACCCTAACTCTGACATCTTTATATATCCAATCCTAACCCTAACTCTGACATCTTTATATATCCAATCCTAACCCTAACTCTGACATCTTTATATATCCAATCCTAACCCTAACTCTGACATCTTTATATATCCAATCCTAACCCTAACTCTGACATCTTTATATATCCAATCCTAACCCTAACTCTGACATCTTTATATATCCAATCCTAACCCTAACTCTGACATCTTTATATATTTAATCCTAACCCTAAACCGTATCTTTATATATTTAATCAAAGAGGAGGAAGCTGGGTTAGGGTTAATAGAGTTAGAGGAGGAAGCTGGGTTAGGGTTAATAGAGTTAGAGGAGGAAGCTGGGTTAGGGTTAGTAGAGTTAGAGGAGGAAGCTGGGTTAGGGTTAGTAGAGTTAGAGGAGGAAGCTGGGTTAGGGTTAGTAGAGTTAGAGGAGGAAGCTGGGTTAGGGTTAGTAGAGTTAGAGGAGGAAGCTGGGTTAGGGTTAATAGAGTTAGAGGAGGAAGCTGGGTTAGGGTTAGTAGAGTTAGAGGAGGAAGCTGGGTTAGGGTTAGTAGAGTTAGAGGAGGAAGCTGGGTTAGTAGAGTTAGAGGAGGAAGCTGGGTTAGGGTTAGTAGAGTTAGAGGAGGAAGCTGGGTTAGGGTTAATAGAGTTAGAGGAGGAAGCTGGGTTAGGGTTAGTAGAGTTAGAGGAGGAAGCTGGGTTAGGGTTAATAGAGTTAGAGGAGGAAGCTGGGTTAGGGTTAATAGAGTTAGAGGAGGAAGCTGGGTTAGGGTTAGTAGAGTTAGAGGAGGAAGCTGGGTTATGGTTAACAGAGTTAGAGTTAGAGGAGGAAGCTGGGTTAGGGTTAGTAGAGTTAGAGGAGGAAGCTTGGTTAGGGTTAATAGAGTTAGAGGAGGAAGCTGGGATAGGGTTAAAAGAGTTAGAGGAGGAAGCTGGGTTAGGGTTAGTAGAGTTAGAGGATGAAGCTGGGTTAGGGTTAATAGAGTTAGAGGAGGAAGCTGGGTTAGGGTTAATAGAGGTAGAGGAGGCAGCTGGGTTAGGGTTAGTAGAGTTAGAGGAGGAAGCTGGGTTATGGTTAACAGAGTTAGAGTTAGAGGAGGAAGCTGGGTTAGGGTTAGTAGAGTTAGAGGAGGAAGCTTGGTTAGGGTTAATAGAGTTAGAGGAGGAAGCTGGGATAGGGTTAAAAGAGTTAGAGGAGGAAGCTGGGTTAGGGTTAGTAGAGTTAGAGGATGAAGCTGGGTTAGGGTTAATAGAGTTAGAGGAGGAAGCTGGGTTAGGGTTAATAGAGGTAGAGGAGGCAGCTGGGTTAGGGTTAATAGAGTTAGAGGAGGAAGCTGGGTTAGGGTTAATAGAGTTAGAGGAGGAAGCTGGGTTAGGGTTAGTAGAGTTAGAGGAGGAAAGTGGGTTAGTAGAGTTAGAGGAGGAAGCTGGGTTAGGGTTAGTAGAGTTAGAGGAGGAAGCTGGGTTAGGGTTAATAGAATTAGAGGAGGAAGCTGGGTTAGGGTTAGTAGAGTTAGAGGAGGAAGCTGGGTTAGGGTTAATAGTGTTAGAGGAGGAAGCTGGGTTAGGGTTAGTAGAGTTAGAGGAGGAAGCTGGGTTAGGGTTAATAGAGTTAGAGGAGGAAGCTGGGTTAGGGTTAGTAGAGTTAGAGGAGGAAGCTGGGTTAGGGTTAATAGTGTTAGAGGAGGAAGCTGGGTTAGGGTTAGTAGAGTTAGAGGAGGAAGCTGGGTTAGGGTTAGTAGAGTTAGAGGAGGAAGCTGGGTTAGGATTAATAGAGTTAGAGGAGGAAGCTGGGTTAGGGTTAATAGAGTTAGAGGAGGAAGCTGGGTTAGGGTTAGTAGAGTTAGAGGAGGAAGCTGGGTTAGGGTTTATAGAGTTAGAGGAGGAAGCTGGGTTAGGGTTAGTAGAGTTAGAGGAGGAAGCTGGGTTAGTAGAGTTAGAGGAGGAAGCTGGGTTAGGGTTAATAGAGTTAGAGGAGGAAGCTGGGTTAGGGTTAGTAGAGTTAGAGGAGGAAGCTGGGTTAGTGTTAATAGAGTTAGAGGAGGAAGCTGGGTTAGGGTTAGTAGAGTTAGAGGAGGAAGCTGGGTTAGGGTTAATAGAGTTAGAGGAGGAAGCTGGGTTAGGGTTAGTAGAGTTAGAGGAGGAAGCTGGGAAAGGGTTAGTAGAGTTAGAGGAGGAAGCTGGGTTAGGGTTAATAGAGTTAGAGGAGGAAGCTGGGTTAGGGTTAATATAGTTAGAGGAGGAAGCTGGGTTAGGGTTAATAGAGTTAGAGGAGGAAGCTGGGTTAGGGTTAATAGAGTTAGAGGAGGAAGCTGGGTTAGGGTTAGTAGAGTTAGAAGAGGAAGCTGGGTTAGGGTTAATAGAGTTAGAGGAGGAAGCTGGGTTAGGGTTAATAGAGTTAGAGGAGGAAGCTGGGTTATTAGAGTTAGAGGAGGAAGCTGGGTTAGTAGAGTTAGAGGAGGAAGCTGGGTTAGGGTTAATAGAGTTAGAGGAGGCAGCTGGGTTAGGGTTAATAGAGTTAGAGGAGGAAGCTGGGTTAGGGTTAGTAGAGTTAGAGGAGGAAGCTGGGTTAGGGTTTATAGAGTTAGAGGAGGAAGCTGGGTTAGGGTTAATAGAGTTAGAGGAGGAAGCTGGGTTAGGGTTAGTAGAGTTAGAGGAGGAAGCTGGGTTAGGGTTAATAGAGTTAGAGGAGGAAGCTGGGATAGTAGAGTTAGAGGAGGAAGCTGGGTTAGGGTTAATAGAGTTAGAGGAGGAAGCTGGGTTAGGGTTAATAGAGTTAGAGGAGGAAGCTGGGTTAGGGTTAATAGAGTTAGAGGAGGAAGCTGGGTTAGGGTTAGTAGAGTTAGAGGAGGAAGCTGGGTTAGGGTTAGTAGAGTTAGAGGAGGAAGCTGGGTTAGGGTTAATAGAGTTAGAGGAGGAAGCTGGGTTAGGGTTAGTAGAGTTAGAGGAGGAAGCTGGGTTAGTAGAGTTAGAGGAGGAAGCTGGGTTAGTAGAGTTAGAGGAGGAAGCTGGGTTAGGGTTAATAGAGCTAGAGGAGGCAGCTGGGTTAGGGTTAGTAGAGTTAGAGGAGGAAGCTGGGTTAGGGTTAATATAGTTAGAGGAGGAAGCTGGGTTAGGGTTAATAGTGTTAGAGGAGGAAGCTGGGTTAGGGTTAGTAGAGTTAGAGGAGGAAGCTGGGTTAGGGTTAGTAGAGTTAGAGGAGGAAGCTGGGTTAGGGTTAGTAGAGTTAGAGGAGGAAGCTGGGTTAGGGTTAATAGAGTTAGAGGAGGAAGCTGGGTTAGGGTTAGTAGAGTTAGAGGAGGAAGCTGGGTTAGGGTTAGTAGAGTTAGAGGAGGAAGCTGGGTTAGGGTTAATAGTGTTAGAGGAGGAAGCTGGGTTAGGGTTGGTAGAGTTAGAGGAGGAAGCTGGGTTAGGGTTAGTAGAGTTAGAGGAGGAAGCTGGGTTAGGGTTAGTAGAGTTAGAGGAGGAAGCTGGGTTACGGTTAATAGAGTTAGAGGAGGAAGCTGGGATAGGGTTAAAAGAGTTAGAGGAGGAAGCTGGGTTAGGGTTAGTAGAGTTAGAGGAGGAAGCTGGGTTAGGGTTAGTAGAGTTAGAGGAGGAAGCTGGGTTAGGGTTAATAGAGTTAGAGGAGGAAGCTGGGTTAGGGTTAATAGAGTTAGAGGAGGAAGCTGGGTTAGTAGAGTTAGAGGAGGAAGCTGGGTTAGGGTTAGTAGAGTTAGAGGAGGAAGCTGGGTTAGGGTTAATAGAGTTAGAGGAGGAAGCTGGGTTAGGGTTAGTAGAGTTAGAGGAGGAAGCTGGGTTAGGGTTAGTAGAGTTAGAGGAGGAAGCTGGGTTAGGGTTAATAGAGTTAGAGGAGGAAGCTGGGTTAGGGTTAGTAGAGTTAGAGGAGGAAGCTGGGTTAGGGTTAGTAGAGTTAGAGGAGGAAGCTGGGTTAGGGTTAGTAGAGTTAGAGGAGGAAGCTGGGTTAGGGTTAATAGAGTTAGAGGAGGAAGCTGGGTTAGGGTTAGTAGAGTTAGAGGAGGAAGCTGGGTTAGGGTTAATAGAGTTAGAGGAGGAAGCTGGGTTAGGGTTAGTATAGTTAGAGGAGGAAGCTGGGTTAGGGTTAATAGAGTTAGAGGAGGAAGCTGGGTTAGGGTTAGTAGAGTTAGAGGAGGAAGCTGGGTTAGGGTTAATAGTGTTAGAGGAGGAACCTGGGTTAGGGTTGGTAGAGTTAGAGGAGGAAGCTTGGTTAGGGTTAGTAGAGTTAGAGGAGGAAGCTGGGTTAGGGTTAGTAGAGTTAGAGGAGGAAGCTGGGTTACGGTTAATAGGGTTAGAGGAGGAAGCTGGGATAGGGTTAAAAGAGTTAGAGGAGGAAGCTGGGTTAGGGTTAGTAGAGTTAGAGGAGGAAGCTGGGTTAGGGTTAGTAGAGTTAGAGGAGGAAGCTGGGTTAGGGTTAATAGAGTTAGAGGAGGAAGCTGGGTTAGTAGAGTTAGAGGAGGAAGCTGGGTTAGGGTTAGTAGAGTTAGAGGAGGAAGCTGGGTTAGGGTTAATAGAGTTAGAGGAGGAAGCTGGGTTAGGGTTAGTAGAGTTAGAGGAGGAAGCTGGGTTAGGGTTAGTAGAGTTAGAGGAGGAAGCTGGGTTAGGGTTAATAGAGTTAGAGGAGGAAGCTGGGTTAGGGTTAGTAGAGTTAGAGGAGGAAGCTGGGTTAGGGTTAGTAGAGTTAGAGGAGGAAGCTGGGTTAGGGTTAATAGAGTTAGAGGAGGAAGCTGGGTTAGGGTTAGTAGAGTTAGAGGAGGAAGCTGGGTTAGGGTTAGTAGAGTTAGAGGAGGAAGCTGGGTTAGGGTTAATAGAGTTAGAGGAGGAAGCTGGGTTAGGGTTAGTAGAGTTAGAGGAGGAAGCTGGGTTAGGGTTAATAGAGTTAGAGGAGGAAGCTGGGTTAGGGTTAATAGAGTTAGAGGAGGAAGCTGGGTTAGTAGAGTTAGAGGAGGAAGCTGGGTTAATAGAGTTAGAGGAGGAAGCTGGGTTAGTAGAGTTAGAGGAGGAAGCTGGGTTAGGGTTAATAGAGTTAGAGGAGGAAGCTGGGTTAGGGTTAGTAGAGTTAGAGGAGGAAGCTGGGTTAGTAGAGTTAGAGGAGGAAGCTGGGTTAGGGTTAGTAGAGTTAGAGGAGGAAGCTGGGTTAGGGTTAGTAGAGTTAGAGGAGGAAGCTGGGTTAGGGTTAATAGAGTTAGAGGAGGAAGCTGGGTTAGGGTTAATAGAGTTAGAGGAGGAAGCTGGGTTAGTAGAGTTAGAGGAGGAAGCTGGGTTAGGGTTAATAGAGTTAGAGGAGGAAGCTGGGTTAGGGTTAGTAGAGTTAGAGGAGGAAGCTGGGTTAGGGTTAATAGAGATAGAGGAGGAAGCTGGGTTAGGGTTAGTAGAGTTAGAGGAGGAAGCTGGGTTAGGGTTAGTATAGTTAGAGGAGGAAGCTGGGTTAGGGTTAATAGAGTTAGAGGAGGAAGCTGGGTTAGGGTTAGTATAGTTAGAGGAGGAAGCTGGGTTAGGGTTAATAGAGTTAGAGGAGGAAGCTGGGTTAGGGTTAGTAGAGTTAGAGGAGGAAGCTGGGTTAGGGTTAATAGAGTAGAGGAGGAAGCTGGGTTAGGGTTAGTAGAGTTAGAGGAGGAAGCTGGGTTATGGTTAGTAGAGTTAGAGGAGGAAGCTGGGTTAGGGTTAGTAGAGTTAGAGGAGGAAGCTGGGTTAGGGTTAATATAGTTAGAGGAGGAAGCTGGGTTAGGGTTAATAGAGTTAGAGGAGGAAGCTGGGTTAGTAGAGTTAGAGGAGGAAGCTGGGTTAGGGTTAGTAGAGTTAGAGGAGGAAGCTGGGTTAGGGTTAATAGAGTTAGAGGAGGAAGCTGGGTTAGGGTTAATAGAGTTAGAGGAGGAAGCTGGGTTAGTAGAGTTAGAGGAGGAAGCTGGGTTAGGGTTAATAGAGTTAGAGGAGGAAGCTGGGTTAGGGTTAATAGAGTTAGAGGAGGAAGCTGGGTTAGGTTTAGTAGAGTTAGAGGAGGAAGCTGGGTTATGGTTAGTAGAGTTAGAGGAGGAAGCTGGGTTAGGGTTAGTAGAGTTAGTGGAGGAAGCTGGCTTAGGGTTAATAGAGTTAGAGGAGGAAGCTGGGTTAGGGTTAGTAGAGTTAGAGGAGGAAGCTGGGTTAGGGTTAATAGAGTTAGAGGAGGAAGCTGGGTTAGGGTTAATATAGTTAGAGGAGGAAGCTGGGTTAGGGTTAATAGAGTTAGAGGAGGAAGCTGGGTTAGTAGAGTTAGAGGAGGAAGCTGGGTTAGGGTTAGTAGAGTTAGAGGAGGAAGCTGGGTTAGGGTTAATAGAGTTAAAGGAGGAAGCTGGGTTAGGGTTAATAGAGTTAGAGGAGGAAGCTGGGTTAGTAGAGTTAGAGGAGGAAGCTGGGTTAGGGTTAGTAGAGTTAGAGGAGGAAGCTGGGTTAGGGTTAGTAGGGTTAGAGGAGGAAGCTGGGTTAGGGTTAGTAGAGTTAGAGGAGGAAGCTGGGTTAGGGTTAATAGAGTTAGAGGAGGAAGCTGGGTTAGTAGAGTTAGAGGAGGAAGCTGGGTTAGGGTTAATAGAGTTAGAGGAGGAAGCTGGGTTAGGGTTAGTAGAGTTAGAGGAGGAAGCTGGGTTAGGGTTAATAGAGTTAGAGGAGGAAGCTGGGTTAGGGTTAGTAGAGTTAGAGGAGGAAGCTGGGTTAGGGTTAATAGAGTTAGAGGAGGAAGCTGGGTTAGGGTTAATAGAGTTAGAGGAGGAAGCTGGGTTAGGGTTAGTAGAGTTAGAGGAGGAAGCTGGGTTATGGTTAGTAGAGTTAGAGGAGGAAGCTGGGTTAGGGTTAGTAGAGTTAGAGGAGGAAGCTGGGTTAGGGTTAATAGAGTTAGAGGAGGAAGCTGGGTTAGGGTTAGTAGAGTTAGAGGAGGAAGCTGGGTTAGGGTTAATAGAGTTAGAGGAGGAAGCTGGGTTAGGGTTAATATAGTTAGAGGAGGAAGCTGGGTTAGGGTTAATAGAGTTAGAGGAGGAAGCTGGGTTAGTAGAGTTAGAGGAGGAAGCTGGGTTAGGGTTAATAGAGTTAGAGGAGGAAGCTGGGTTAGGGTTAGTAGAGTTAGAGGAGGAAGCTGGGTTAGGGTTAATAGAGTTAGAGGAGGAAGCTGGGTTAGGGTTAATAGAGTTAGAGGAGGAAGCTGGGTTAGTAGAGTTAGAGGAGGAAGCTGGGTTAGGGTTAGTAGAGTTAGAGGAGGAAGCTGGGTTAGTAGAGTTAGAGGAGGAAGCTGGGATAGGGTTAATAGAGTTAGAGGAGGAAGCTGGGTTAGGGTTAATAGAGTTAGAGGAGGAAGCTGGGTTAGGGTTAGTAGAGTCAGAGGAGGAAGCTGGGTTATCATCTAACAACTGGGCAACTGGTCCAGTCACATACCATGCATCTGACACACTCTTATGTCACCATTGGAAAACAGAGTGTGTGTGTGTGTGTGTGTGCATGCGTGTATGTGTGTTTGTGTGTGTGTGTGTGTGCATGGTGTGTGTTTGTGTGTGTGTGCATGGTGTGTGTGTATGTGTGTGTGTGTGCGTGTATGTGTGTGTGTGTGTGCGTGTATGTGTGTGTATGTGTGTGTGTGTGTGTGTGTGTGTGTGTGTGTGTGTGTGTGTGTGTGTGTGTGTGTGTGTGTGTGTGTGTGCATGGTGTGTGTGTGTGTGTGTGTGTGTGTGTGTGTGCATGGTGTGTGTATGTGTACCTAACAGCATGTGTAATTTATTGACTGAGGTCTTGAGAGCCAACATATTGCAGCTATTGATCTTTAGGCCTAAAACCAATACTGGAGTACGTGTGTGTGCATGGCGTGTGTGTATGTGTGTGTGTGTGTATGTGTGTGTGTGCATGGCGTGTGTGTATGTGTGTGTGTGTGTGTGTGTGTGTGCATGGCGTGTGTGTGTGTGTGTGTGTGTGTGTGTGTGTGTGTGTGTGTGTGTGTGTGTGTGTGTGTGTGTGTGTGTGTGTGTGTGTATGTGTGTGTGTGTGTGTGTGTGTGTGTGTGTGTGTGTGTGTGTGTGTGTGTGTGTGAGAGAGAGACCAGTTCGTAACATGGATACTGAGTAGAGGGCTCCTTGGGAGCCAGGATGCACTGATAAGACCAGTTGGATAACCCCTGACCCCAGCTCCACGCCATCTCTCCTTCTCAAGACCCACACACATGGACAGGGCCATTAGGAAGGATAATAACCAGTTGTATAACCCCTGACCCCAGCTCCACGCCATCTCTCCTTCTCAAGACCCACACACATGGACAGGGTCATTAGGAAGGATAATAACCAGTTGGATGACCCCTGACCCCAGCTCCACGCCATCTCTCCTTCTCAAGACCCACACACATGGACAGGGCCATTAGGAAGGATAATAACCAGTTGGATAACCCCTGACCCCAGCTCCACGCCATCTCTCCTTCTCAAGACCCACACACATGGACAGGGTCATTAGGAAGGCTGATAACCAGTTGGATGACCCCTGACCCCAGCTCCACGCCATCTCTCCTTCTCAAGACCCACACACATGGACAGGGTCATTAGGAAGGATAATAACCAGTTGGATAACCCCTGACCCCAGCTCCACGCCATCTCTCCTTCTCAAGACCCAGACACATGGACAGGGTCATTAGGAAGGATAATAACCAGTTGGATAACCCCTGACCCCAGCTCCACGCCATCTCTCCTTCTCAAGACCCACACACATGGACAGGGTCATTAGGAAGGATAATAACCAGTTGGATGACCCCTGACCCCAGCTCCACGCCATCTCTCCTTCTCAAGACCCAGACACATGGACAGGGTCATTAGGAAGGCTGATAACCAGTTGGATAACCCCTGACCCCAGCTCCACGACATCTCTCCTTCTCAAGACCCACACACATGGACAGGGTCATTAGGAAGGATAATAACCAGTTGGATAACCCCTGACCCCAGCTCCACGCCATCTCTCCTTCTCAAGACCCACACACATGGACAGGGTCATTAGGAAGGATAATAACCAGTTGGATGACCCCTGACCCCAGCTCCACGCCATCTCTCCTTCTCAAGACCCACACACATGGACAGGGTCATTAGGAAGGATAATAACCAGTTGGATAACCCCTGACCCCAGCTCCACGCCATCTCTCCTTCTCAAGACCCACACACATGGACAGGGTCATTAGGAAGGCTGATAACCAGTTGGATAACCCCTGACCCCAGCTCCACGCCATCTCTCCTTCTCAAGACCCACACACATGGACAGGGTCATTAGGAAGGCTGATAACCAGTTGGATGACCCCTGACCCCAGCTCCACGCCATCTCTCCTTCTCAAGACCCAGACACATGGACAGGGTCATTAGGAAGGCTGATAACCAGTTGGATGACCCCTGACCCCAGCTCCACGCCATCTCTCCTTCTCAAGACCCACACACATGGACAGGGTCATTAGGAAGGATAATAACCAGTTGGATGACCCCTGACCCCAGCTCCACGCCATCTCTCCTTCTCAAGACCCACACACATGGACAGGGTCATTAGGAAGGATAATAACCAGTTGGATAACCCCTGACCCCAGCTCCACGCCATCTCTCCTTCTCAAGACCCACACACATGGACAGGGTCATTAGGAAGGCTGATAAACAGTTGGATGACCCCTGACCCCAGCTCCACGCCATCTCTCCTTCTCAAGACCCACACACATGGACAGGGTCATTAGGAAAGATAATAACCAGTTGGATAACCCCTGACCCCAGCTCCACGCCATCTCTCCTTCTCAAGACCCAGACACATGGACAGGGTCATTAGGAAGGATAATAACCAGTTGGATAACCCCTGACCCCTGCTCCACGCCATCTCTCCTTCTCAAGACCCACACACATGGACAGGGTCATTAGGAAGGATAATAACCAGTTGGATAACCCCTGACCCCAGCTCCACGCCATCTCTCCTTCTCAAGACCCACACACATGGACAGGGTCATTAGGAAGGTTAATAACCAGTTGGATAACCCCTGACCCCAGCTCCACGCCATCTCTCCTTCTCAAGACCCACACACATGGACA
Source organism: Coregonus lavaretus (assembly GCF_964263955.1). Lineage (NCBI taxonomy): Eukaryota > Metazoa > Chordata > Actinopteri > Salmoniformes > Salmonidae > Coregonus > Coregonus lavaretus. The sequence continues at coordinate 422,680 of NW_028157485.1, forward strand.
GGGTCATTAGGAAGGCTAGTAACCAGTTGGATAACCCCTGACCCCAGCTCCACGCCATCTCTCCTTCTCAAGACCCACACACATGGACAGGGCCATTAGGAAGGCTTATAACCCCTGACCCCAGCTCCACGCCATCTCTCCTTCTCAAGACCCACACACATGGACAGGGTCATTAGGAAGGCTGATAACCAGTTGGATAACCCCTGACCCCAGCTCCACGCCATCTCTCCTTCTCAAGACCCACACACATGGACAGGGTCATTAGGAAGGCTGATAACCAGTTGGATAACCCCTGACCCCAGCTCCACGCCATCTCTCCTTCTCAAGACCCAGACACATGGACAGGGCCATTAGGAAGGCTGATAACCAGTTGGATGACCCCTGACCCCAGCTCCACGCCATCTCTCCTTCTCAAGACCCACACACATGGACAGGGTCATTAGGAAGGATAATAACCAGTTGGATAACCCCTGACCCCAGCTCCACGCCATCTCTCCTTCTCAAGACCCACACACATGGACAGGGTCATTAGGAAGGATAATAACCAGTTGGATGACCCCTGACCCCAGCTCCATGCCATCTCTCCTTCTCAAGACCCACACACATGGACAGGGTCATTAGGAAGGATAATAACCAGTTGGATAACCCCTGACCCCAGCTCCACGCCATCTCTCCTTCTCAAGACCCACACACATGGACAGGGTCATTAGGAAGGATAATAACCAGTTGGATGACCCCTGACCTCAGCTCCACGCCATCTCTCCTTCTCAAGACCCAGACACATGGACAGGGTCATTAGGAAGGCTGATAACCAGTTGGATGACCCCTGACCCCAGCTCCACGCCATCTCTCCTTCTCAAGACCCAGACACATGGACAGGGTCATTAGGAAGGCTGATAACCAGTTGGATGACCCCTGACCCCAGCTCCACGCCATCTCTCCTTCTCAAGACCCAGACACATGGACAGGGTCATTAGGAAGGCTGATAACCAGTTGGATGACCCCTGACCCCAGCTCCACGCCATCTCTCCTTCTCAAGACCCACACACATGGACAGGGTCATTAGGAAGGATAATAACCAGTTGGATGACCCCTGACCCCAGCTCCACGCCATCTCTCCTTCTCAAGACCCACACACATGGACAGGGTCATTAGGAAGGATAATAACCAGTTGGATGACCCCTGACCCCAGCTCCACGCCATCTCTCCTTCTCAAGACCCAGACACATGGACAGGGTCATTAGGAAGGGCTGATAACCAGTTGGATAACCCCTGACCCCAGCTCCACGCCATCTCTCCTTCTCAAGACCCACACACATGGACAGGGCCATTATGAAGGATAATAACCAGTTGGATAACCCCTGACCCCAGCTCCACGCCATCTCTCCTTCTCAAGACCCAGACACATGGACAGGGTCATTAGGACGGCTGATAACCAGTTGGATGACCCCTGACCCCAGCTCCACGCCATCTCTCCTTCTCAAGACCCACACACATGGACAGGGCCATTAGGAAGGCTGATAACCAGTTGGATAACCCCTGACCCCAGCTCCACGCCATCTCTCCTTCTTTTGAAGAAGTCTCTTTCTCCTAGTCAGCTTTGATTTGAGTGAAGAGGATCCTATAAGATGTTTAGAGGTTTTTGGAGGATGAGTTTTGAGTTTTAGTATATAGCATTTTATTAGGATCCCCAATCCCCAACTACTCTTCCTGGGGTCCAAAGAGGAAACAAAACCTTCCACAGGGATGCTGGCCCATGTTGACTCCAACGCTTCCCACAGGGATGCTGGCCCATGTTGACTCCAACGCTTCCCACAGTTCTGTCAAGTTGGCTGCATGTCCTTTGGGTGGTGGACCATTCTTGATACACACGGGAAACTGTTGAGCGTGAAAAACCAAAGCAGCGTTGCAGTTCTTGACACAAACCGGTGCGCCTGGCACCTACTACCATACCCTGTTCAAAGGCACTTATGTGTCTGTGCCTGTGTGTGTGTGTCTCTTCACAGTCCCTGCTGTTCCATAAGGTGTATTTTTATCTGTTTTTTAAATCTGATTCTACAGCTGATGTGGAATAGAGTTCCATGTAGTCGTGGCTCTATGTAATCAAATCAAATCAAATCAAATTTTATTGGTCACATGCGCCGAATACAACAGGTGCAGACATTACAGTGAAATGCTTACTTACAGCCCTTGACCAATAAAACAACAAAAAAAGTGTTGAGAGAAAAAAGAGCAGAAGTAAAATAAAGTGACAGTAGGGAGGCTATATACAGGGGGGTACCGGTGCAGAGTCAATGGGAAATAACAGTAGGGAGGCTATATACAGGGAGTACCGGTACAGAGTCAATGTGCGGGGGCACCGGCTAGTTGAGGTAGTTGAGGTAATATGTACATGTGGGTAGAGTTAAAGTGACTATGCATAAATAATTAACAGAGTAGCAGCAGCGTAAAAAGATGGGGTGGGGGGCAGTGCAGATAGTCCGGGTAGCCATGATTAGCTGTTCAGGAGTCTTATGGCTTGGGGGAAGAAGCTGTTGAGAAGTCTTTTGGACCTAGACTTGGCGCTCCGGTACCGCTTGCCGTGCGGTAGCAGAGAGAACAGTCTATGACTAGGGTGGCTGGAGTCTTTGACAATTTTGAGGGCCTTCCTCTGACACCGCCTGGTATAGAGGTCCTGGATGGCAGGAAGCTTGGCCCCAGTGATGTACTGGGCCGTACGCACTACCCTCTGTAGTGCCTTGCGGTCGGAGGCCGAGCAGTTGCCATACCAGGCGGTGATGCAACCAGTCAGGATGATCTCGATGGTGCAACTGTAGAATTTTTTGAGGATCTGAGGACCCATGCCAAATCTTTTCAGTCTCCTGAGGGGGAATAGGCTTTGTCGTGCCCTCTTCACGACTGTCTTGGTGTGTTTGGACCATGATAGTTTGTTGGTGATGTGGACACCAAGGAACTTGAAGCTCTCAACCTGTTCCACTACAGCCCCGTCGATGAGAATGGGGGCGTGCTCAGTCCTCTTTTTTTTCCTGTAGTCCACAATCATCTCCTTTGTCTTGCTCACGTTGAGGGAGAGGTTGTTGTCCTGGCACCACATGGCCAGGTCTCTGACCTCCTCCCTATAGGCTGTCTCATCGTTGTCAGTGATCAGGCCTACCACTGTTGTGTCGTCGGCAAACTTAATGATGGTGTTGGAGTCATGCCTGGCCATGCAGTCATGGGTGAACAGAGAGTACAGGAGGGGACTGAGCACGCACCCCTGAGGGGCCCCCGTGTTGAGGATCAGTGTGGCAGATGTGTTGTTACCTACCCTTACCACCTGGGGGCGGCCCGTCAGGAAGTCCAGGATCCAGTTGCAGAGGGAGGTGTTTAGTCCCAGGATCCTTAGCTTAGTGATGAGCTTACAGGGCACTATGGTGTTGAATGCTGAGCTGTAGTCAATGAATAGCATTCTCACGTAGGTGTTCCTCTTGTTCAGGTGGGAAAGGGCAGTGTGGAGTGCAATAGAGATTGCATCATCTGTGGATCTGTTGGGGCGGTATGCAAATTGGAGTGGGTCTAGGGTTTCTGGGATAATGCTGTTGATGTGAGCCATGACCAGCCTTTCAAAGCACTTCATGGCTACAGACGTCAGTGCTACGGGTCGGTAGTCATTTAGGCAGGTTATCTTAGTGTCCTTGGGCACGGGGACTATGGTGGTCTGCTTGAAACATGTTGGTATTACAGACTCAGTCAGGGACATGTTGAAAATGTAGTACTGTGCACCTCCCATAGTCTGTTCTGGACTTGGGGACTGTGAAGGTCTCCCGAGTGGCGCAGTGGTCTAAGGCACTGCATCGCAGTACTAGCTGTGCCATTAGAGATCCTGGTTTGAATCCAGGCTCTGTCGTAGCCGGCCGCGACCGGGAGACCCATGGGGTGGCGCACAATTGGCCCAGTGGAGGAAATGGCCGGCAGGGATGTAGCTCAGTTGGTAGAGCATGGCGTTTGCAACGCCAGGGTTGTGGGTTCAATTCCCACGGGGGGGTATGAAAAATAATAAATAATGTATGCACTAACTGTAAGTCGCTCTGGATAAGAGCGTCTGCTAAATGACGTAAATGTAAAATGTAAAAGAGATCTCTGGTGGCATGTCTTGGGTGTCCGAGCTGTGTGCTAGTCGTTTTAACAGACAGCTCGGTGCATTCAACATGTCAATACCTCTCACAAATACAAGTAGCGATGAAGTCAATCTCTCCTCCACTTTGAGCCAGGAGAGATTGACATGCATATTATTAATATTAGCTCTCTGTGTACATCCAAGGGCCAGCCGTGCTGCCCTGTTCTGAGCCAACAGCAATTTTCCGAGGTCCCTCTTTGTGGCACCTGACCACATGACTGAACAGTAGTCCAGGTGCAACAAAACTAGAGCCTGTAGGACCTGCCTTGTTGATAGTGTTGTTAAGAAGGTAGAGCAGAGCTTTATTATGGACAGACTTCTCCCCAGCTTAGCTACTGTTATATCAATATGTTTTGACCATGACAGTTTACAATCCATGGTTACTCCAAGCAGTTTAGTCTCCTCAACTTGCTCAATTTCCACATTATTCATTACAAGATTTAGTTGAGGTTAAGGGTTTAGAGAATGATTTGTCCCAAATACTTTGTTGTTAGTTCTTGAAATATTTAGGTGTAACTTATTCCTTACCACCCATTCTGAAACTAACTGCAGCTCTTTATTAAGTGTTGCAGTCAATTTCAGTCGCTGTAGTAGCTGACGTGTACAGTGTTGAGTCATCCGCATACATAGACACACAGGCTTTACTCAAAGCCAGCGGCACGTCGTTATTAAAGATCGAAGCGTCCATTAAAGAACCTCTACGGGACGGTTGCTGCTCAAAACGCCATGTGTGACTAGAATGGCATTGTAAACAACGCCAGCTGTCCGGGACATAGACATGTTGTCACGCCCTGGCTCTTGGGACTCTAATATGTTGAGCCAGGGTGTGTAAAGTATATGTGTTTTGTTCTAGGTTTCACATTCTAGTATTGTTTGTCTATGTTGGCCAGTGTGGTTCTCAATCAGAGGCAACGTGATTCAGCTGTTGCTTGTTGTCTCTGATTGAGAACCATACTTTAGCAGCCTGTTTCCCCACAGAGTTTGTGGGATCTTGTTTCTAGTCTGTTGTGTTAGACCGTGAACTGTCACGTTATCGTTTTGTTGTTTTTTGATCTTGTCTCTAATAAAGAGTATGTTTGCCTGCAACGCTGCGCCTTGGTCCTCATCTCTGTTAGACGATCGTGACACATGTCTTGCATGTTTAGGACTAGCGTGAATGTTACATGGGCAGAAAGCTTCAATTCTTGTTAATCTGACTGCACTGTCCAATTTACAGTCGCTATTACAGCAACAAAATAATAATTTCATGCTAATTGTTTTGAGGAGAGTGCTCAACAACAGAACACTGTTGTCACGGCAACTGGTTTGATTCATTCCCCTCTGAAGGTAAATAATGTCCTTACATTCAGTCATCTTGCTCTGATTTGTCACCCTGAAAATGTAGCATAGTTTTGTTTGATTTAAAATCAATTTTTATATTCAAATGTAGGAACTGGGTTCTACTGTTTGACGCCCCCTGCTGTCTCTGGTATCTTTTACCAGATCTAATGTGTTATATTCTCCTACATTCATTTCACATTTCCACAAACTTCAAAGTGTTTCCTTTCAAATGGTATCAGGAATCTGCATATCCTTGCTTCGGGTCCTGAGATACAGGCAGTTAGATTTGGGTTTGTCATTTTAGGCGGAAATTGAAAAAAAGGGTCCGATCCTCAAGAGGTTTTAGAACCCCCTCTGTGTTCTGTTCGACAGGTAACACTTTATCCACATTATAGCAGGGGGCGTAAAGCCATAACATACAGTATAGCAGGGGGTGTAAAGCCATAACATACAGTATAGCAGGGGGTGTAAAGCCATAACATACAGTATAGCAGGGGGTGTAAAGCCATAACATACAGTATAGCAGGGGGTGTAAAGCCATAACATACAGTATAGCAGGGGGTGTAAAGCCATAACATACAGTATAGCAGGGGGTGTAAAGCCATAACATACAGTATAGCAGGGGGTGTAAAGCCATAACACATAGGTTTTTCCAGCAGCAGACTATGACCGATAATGTCAAAAGCTGCACTGAAGTCTGACAAAACAAAACAGCCCCCACAATCTTTTTATCATCAATTTCTCTCAGCCAATCATCAGTCATTTGTGTCAGTGCTGTGCTTGTTGAATGTCCTTCTCTATAAGTGTGCTGAAAGTTTGTTGTCAATTTGTTTATTTTAAAATAGCGTTGTATCTGGTCAAACACAGTTTTTTCCAAAAGGGTTGGTAACAGGCTGATTGGTCGGCTATTTGAGCCAGTAAAGGGGGCTTTACTATTCTTAGGGAGCAGAATGACTCTTGCTTCCCTCCAGGCCTGAGGGCACACACTTTCTAGTAGGCTTAAATTGAAATACAACTCCTGCTCTCAAATATTGAGCAGACGCACACACACACACACACACTCACACACATACACACACACACACACACATACACACACACACACATACACACACAGAGAGCAGGGAAACAGCCTCACACTCCCTTATAAATACAGATAATACTGAGATACACCCTGGAGTCACACTGAGACAGACCTACAGAGACAGAGAGACACTGAGACAGACCTACAGAGACAGAGAAACACTGAGACAGAGAGACACTGAGACAGAGAGACACTGAGACAGAGAGATACTGAGAGAGAGACACACTGAGACAGAGAGACACTGAGACAGAGACATACTGAGACAGAGAGACACTGGCACAGAGAGATACTGAGACAGAGAGACACTGAGACAAAGAGACACTGAGACAGAGAGACACTGAGACAGAGACACACTGAGACAGAGAGACACTGAGACAGAGAGATACTGAGACAGACCTACTAAGACAGAGAGACACTGAGACAGAGAGACACTGAGACAGAGACACACTGAGACAGAGACACACTGAGACAGAGATATACTGAGACAGAGAGATACTGAGACAGAGAGACACTGAGACAAAGAGACACTGAGACAGAGACACACTGAGACAGAGAGACACTGAGACAGAGAGACACTGAGACAGAAAGATACTGAGACAGAGAGACACTGAGACAGAGACACACTGAGACAGAGACACACTGAGACAGAGAGACACTGAGACAGAGACACACTGAGACAGAGAGACACTGAGACAGAGAGACACTGAGACAGAGACACACTGAGACAGAGAGACACTGAGACAGAGACACACTGAGACAGAGAGACACTGAGACAGAGAGATACTGAGACAGAGAGATACTGAGACAGAGAGACACTGAGACAGAGAGATACTGAGACAGAGAGACACTGAGACAAAGAGACACTGAGACAGAGAGACACTGAGACAGAGACACAGTCTGTGAGGGTTAGGGTTAGTCCAGTCAGTCTGTGAGGGTTAGGGTTAGTCCAGTCAGTCTGTGAGGGTTAGGGTCTGGGTTTGTGAGGGTTAGGGTTAGTCCAGTCAGTCTGTGAGGGTTAGGGTCTGGGTTTGTGAGGGTTAGGGTTAGTCCAGTCAGTCTGTGAGGGTTAGGGTCTGGGTTTGTGAGGGTTAGGGTTAGTCCAGTCAGTCTGTGAGGGTTAGGGTCTGGGTTTGTGAGGGTTAGGGTTAGTACAGTCAGTCTGTGAGGGTTAGGGTCTGGGTTTGTGAGGGTTAGGGTTAGTCCAGTCAGTCTGTGAGGGTTAGGGTCTGGGTTTGTGAGGGTTAGGGTTAGTCCAGTCAGTCTGTGAGGGTTAGGGTCTGGGTTTGTGAGGGTTAGGGTTAGTCCAGTCAGTCTGTGAGGGTTAGGGTCTGGGTTTGTGAGGGTTAGGGTTAGTCCAGTCAGTCTGTGAGGGTTAGGGTCTGTGTTTGTGAGGGTTAGGGTTAGTCCAGTCAGTCTGTGAGGGTTAGGGTCTGGGTTTGTGAGGGTTAGGGTTAGTCCAGTCAGTCTGTGAGGGTTAGGGTTAGTCCAGTCAGTCTGTGAGGGTTAGGGTTAGTCCAGTCAGTCTGTGAGGGTTAGGGTTAGTCCAGTCAGTCTGTGAGGGTTAGGGTCTGGGTTTGTGAGGGTCTGGCTGCGCAAGGCTGAATTGAGTCCCTGATAATCTTGATGTTGTTTTAAAAAGGTTCCTCCTCTAAAAGTCAAAATGGTGTGAGATTTGGTTTCAAGCCCTTTTAGCTTTCAACTAGACACTGATTGCACAGGTAGATAAGACCACCGCACAGTGTCTGTCTGTCTGTCTGTGTGTAACAACACTCCACTGTCCCCCGGCAGAGCTTCCATTAGCTGCTCTGCTCTCTCCTGTTGCCGGGCGATACTGTACACTGGTGTGTTTGATCAACTCCTGCTCTCAAATATTGACAACACACTCACACACACACACACACACACACACACACACACACACACACACACACACACACACACACACACACACACACACACACACACACACACACACAGAGCAGGGAAACAGCCTCGCACTCCCTTATAAATACAGATAATACTGAGATACACCCTGGAGTCACACTGAGACAGACCTACAGAGACAGAGAAACACTGAGACAGACCTACAGAGACAGAGAGACACTAAGACAGAGAGACACTGAGACAGACCTACAGAGACAGAGAGACACTGAGACAGAGAGACACTGAGACAGACCTACAGAGACAGAGAGACACTGAGACAGACCTACAGAGACAGAGAGACACTGAGACAGAGAGACACTGAGACAGAGAGACACTGAGACAGAGAGATACTGAGAGAGAGACACACTGAGACAGAGAGACACTGAGACAGAGAGATACTGAGAGAGAGACACACTGAGACAGATAGACACTGAGACAGAGAGACACTGAGACAGAGAGACACTGAGACAGAAACACACAGACAGAGAGACACTGAGACAGAGAGACACTGAGACAGAGACACACTGACACAGAGAGACACTGAGACAGAGACACAGTGAGACAGAGAGACACTGAGACAGAGACACACTGAAACAGAGACACACTGAGACAGAGAGACACTGAGACAGAGACACAGTGAGACAGAGACACAGTGAGACAGAGACACAGTGAGACAGAGACACAGTGAGACAGAGACACAGTGAGACAGAGACACAGTGAGCAGCAGGAGACCTCTATCAGCCTGGAGAGAGAGCGGACCAGAGGACTAGAGGAGGAGACCCAGAACTCTAACTCCAACCCAGAAGACCAGGACCAGTCAGGCAGCTGGGACACAGAACCAGAAGACCCAGAAAACCTATTAACCCTGACCCCGGATAAGAAGACCCAGACCAGACAACCCAGAAGAGCAGAACCAGCTCAGACAACCAGGACCACCCACTACAGCCCACTACAGCCCACTACAGCCCCAGGCCAGCTCAGAACCGGCCCAGTCCACTACAGCCCCAGATCCAGCCCAGAGCCTGCCCAGGCCAGCGGACAGGACAGAGAGGTGAGGAGAGTGTGGAGGGTTCAGAACCAGGCCAGTGTCTCTCTGTCTCAGTGTCTCTCTGTCTCAGTGTCTCTCTGTCTCAGTGTCTCTCTGTCTCAGTGTCTCTCTCTCTCAGTGTGTCTCTGTCTCAGTGTCTCTCTGTCTCAGTGTCTCTCTGTCTCAGTGTCTCTCTGTCTCAGTATCTCTCTGTCTCAGTGTCTCTCTGTCTCAGTGTGTCTCTGTCTCAGTGTCTATCTGTCTCAGTGTGTCTCTATCGCAGTAGGTCTGTCTCAGTATCTCTCTGTCTCAGTGTCTCTCTGTCTCAGTGTCTCTCTGTCTCAGTGTCTCTCTGTCTCAGTGTCTCTCTGTCTCAGTATCTCTCTGTCTCAGTGTCTCTCTGTCTCAGTGTCTCTCTGTCTCAGTGTCTCTCTGTCTCAGTGTCTCTCTGTCTCAGTGCGTCTTTAGCAGCTCAGTTCTGATTGGTGTTCTATCTCTGTCCTCAGTTCTGATTGGTGTTCTGTCTTTAACCGCTCAGTTCTGATTGGTGGTCTGCCTCTGTCCTCAGTTCTGATTGGTGTTCTGTCTCTGTCCTCAGATGTGATTGGTGTTCTGTCTCTGTCCTCATTTCTTATTGGTCAAGATGGCGGCGGGTGTCATCAGAACCTTCTGTCTCCAAGCCACTCCCTCCTGCTACCTACCCATGATCCTCCAACATTCCCTCACGGACGAGGAAGAAGAGGAGAGGGAGGAGGAGGAGGAAGAGAGGGAGGAAGAGGAGGAGGTAAGTCCTTATAACTATTTTTAAACCTCTGACCTTTATCTCTGATATTAAAGGTGTCGTATTGATTTGATAGTTGTGTGCAAATAAAATAAATGATTACTTGTATTAATATTATTATTAGGAGAGGGAGGAAGAGGAAGATGATGAGGAAGAGGAAGCTTTCTCAAGCCCTGCCCCTTGCTCGTCAGATCTGACCAATCAGTTGCTTCGGTTCGCTGACACCATCAGCCGTGACGTCATGCGGTATTTTGGCTGTCGCCACGACGACCCGGACGCCTGTAACATCTACAGTGACGATGACCGCATCTCCACGGCAAAAAGTGGACGACGGCGTTACTATGATGACCTGGTTAGGATGGCAACAGGAAGCCCGGAGTCCGTGTCTAGGGCCGACAGTCGCCAAGGGCCGTGTGTTGCCGGGGGTGACGGAAGTCTGGGTCCGTTGGCCGAGTTGTTCGACAGTCGGATAGAGCCGAGCCAGGGACGATGCCGTCCAATGAACAAGAGACACCTCCCTCTCAGCTTCTGGAACGAGCCAATCCCCTGCCTCCCTGTGGGCACGCTCAGTAGCGCTGACAATACACAGACACACCACAACACACACTCGCATGACAACACACACACACCCGATAACACACACACACACCCGGACTTCAGTGACCTGCTTGCTCACTGGGACCCCAATCCTGACCTCACTCACACGCACACCGACCTCACACACACACACACCGACCTCACACACACACACACCGACCTCACACACACACACACCGCTCTGACGGTGAACACACTGAGTTCCAGCAGAGGTTCTGTTTAACAACATTGGACAGTTGTGTTGTAATTATGGTCGTGTTGAAGAGACATTTCAACTGTGAGGGGGTGAAGACGTGTGTATGTATTTCTATATAGATATAAATATATATATATATATCTATATTTATATGTATCTATATATATGTATATGTACTTGTTTGTATTTATGTAACATGTCTAGAGATACATTATACAGTTAGTATTGTATTGTACTGTATACATTTAGTATTGTATTTGTATTTGTATTTATTAAGGATCCCCATGACCTCCTGCCAAATCATTCACAAGCAGCTACTCTTCCTGGGGTCCAGCAACATTAAGACAATTTAAAATATTACATGACATTACATTCTTGAATGAGTTCCCACATATGCTGAACACTTGTTGGCTGGTTAAAATATTTTTGGATTTGTTTAACACTTTTTTGGTTACTGCATGATTCCATATATGTGTTATTTCATAGTATTGATGTCTTCGCTATTATTCTACAATGTAAAAAATAGTAAAAATGAAGAAAAACCCTTGAATGAGTAGGTGTGTCCAAACATTTGACTGGTACTGTACTTGGCTGTGAAGTCAGCGTTTGTTGATGGCATGTCATGCCTGAGTCTGCTAATCTTGCCAATGAAAAAAAATATTAAAGTAATTGTCAATATCAATGGGTTTTGTGATGAATGAGCCATCTGATTCAATGAATGATGGAGATGAGTTTGCCTTCTTGCCTAAAATGTCATTTAAGGTGCTCCAAAGCTTTTTACTATCATTCTTTATGTCATTTATCTTTGTTTCATAGTGTAGTTTCTTCTTCTTTTTATTCAGTTTAGTCACATGATTTCTCAATTTGCAATACGTTTGCCAATCGGTTGTGCAGCCAGACTTATTTGCCATTCCTTTTGCCTCATCCCTCTCAAACATAACATTTTTCAATTCCTCATCAATCCACGGGGATTTAACCGTTTTTACAGTCATTTTCTTAATGGGTGCATGCTTATTAGTAACTGGAATAAGCAATTTCATAACTGTGTCAAGTGCAGCGTCTGGTTGCTCCTCATTACACACCACAGACCAACTAATATTATTTACATCAACAACATAGGAATCACTACAAAACGTATTGTATGACCTCTTATACACTATATTAGGCTCAGCCTTTGGAACTTTGGTTTTCCTAGATATGGCTACTATATTGTGATCACTACATCCAATGGATTTGGATACTGCTTTCAAGCACATTTCTGCAGCATTAGTAAAGATGTGATCAATACATGTTGATGATTTCATTCCTGTACTGTTTGTAACTACCCTGGTAGGTTGGTTGATAACCTGAACCAGGTTGCAGGCACTGGTTACAGTTTGAAGCTTTTTCTTGAGTGGGCAGCTTGATGAAAGCCAGTCAATATTTAAAATACCCAGAAAATATACTGCTATGTTAATATCTCATACATTATCAAGCATTTCACCCATGTTATCCAGATACTGGCTGCTAGAACATGGTGGTCTATAGCAGCTTCCCACCAGAATGGGCTTTAGGTAACGTATTGTACAGTATACAGTCAGTATTATATTGTACTGTATACAGTCAGTATTATATTGTACTGTATACAGTCAGTATTATATTGTACTGTATACAGTCAGTATTGTATTGTACTGTATACAGTCAGTATTATATTGTACTGTATACAGTCAGTATTATATTGTACTGTATACAGTCAGTATTATATTGTACTGTATACAGTCAGTATTATATTGTACTGTATACAGTCAGTATTATATTGTACTGTATACAGTATTATACAGTATTATAGTTATACAGTATTATAGTCTCCTGAGTGGCGCAGTGGTCTAAGGCCAGGTTCGAATCCAGGCTCTGTCGCAGCCGGCCGCGACCGGGAGACTCATGGGCGGCGCACAATTGGCCCAGCGTCGTCCAGGGTAGGGGAGGGAATGGCCGGCAGGGATGTAGCTCAGTTGATAGAGCATGGCGTTTGCAACGCCAGGGTTGTGGGTTTGATTCCCACGGGGGGCCAGTATAAAAAAAAAAAAAAAAAATTTTAAAAAAATTAAATAAAAAAATATAAATAAAAAATAATAATAATGTATTCACTAACTGTAAGTCGCTCTGGATAAGAGCGTCTGCTAAATGACTAAAATGTAAATGTAAATGTATATTGTACTGTATACAGTCAGTATTATATTGTACGGTATACAGTTTCATTGCCACATCAAGAGACTTCCGTCTCGCTTCCGTCTCGCTTCCGCATTGTCTCCGTGCTGCTCTGCTGTTTGTTGCTACTTGGCTACCTGCCAAACTATTCACGTTTTACTTTTAATAAACGTTTAATCAATCTCTGTGTTCAACAAATTTACCAACTTTTTAGTTTTGTCCTCACTCATCTTTTTTCGTTAAACGTTTTCACCCCGGACGTTTATCCCGAGACAGAAGAGTCATTTTCCTGTGCGATTTAGCTGCCAACTTTACGTTATTTTCCGTTTTTCCATCGCAACTTTTTTTCCCTTATTCAACTTTTTCACTCCGGACGCTTTATCTGGACATGGCTCATCAACATCTTCAACAGCCGAAGCTAAGTAGTAACATTAACATGATGTCTTTTAATTGCAGTCGCTGTACTCATAATATACAGGAGAATTCTCGCCTTACGGCGAGAATAGCTGTGCTACAAGCCCAGCTTCAGACGCAATCGTTAGGCAAGAGTATTATCAGTGTAGGAAAGGAAGAAACAGCGTCTGTGCCACCAGTAAGTACAGACAGTAACGTTAGTATAACTCCCCCCGCACAGTCCCTGCAGCCGGACAACTTTCTCATGGCTTCTGGAGGGAAATACTGTTGGAATGCTCAACCGGTGTCGCTCATTCAGCCGACAGAAACCTTCAACCGGTTTTCCCCATTATGTAGCGAGTCGGAGTCTGAGTCTGAGTCTTCTCTAGTCTCTACTCCTCCCGTTACGGGGTCTGAGACGCCGAAGGCTCCCACCATTAGCTCTGACAAATTGAAAACCCTAGTCATTGGCGACTCCATTACCCGCAGTATTAGACTTAAAACGAATCACCCAGCGATCATACACTGTTTACCAGGGGGCAGGGCTACCGACGTTAAGGCTAATCTAAAGATGGTGCTGGCTAAAGCTAAAACTGGCGAGTGTAGAGAGTATAGAGATATTGTTATCCACGTCGGCACCAACGATGTTAGGATGAAACAGTCAGAGGTCACCAAGTGCAACATAGCTTCAGCGTGTAAATCAGCTAGAAAGATGTGTCGGCATCGAGTAATTGTCTCTGGCCCCCTCCCAGTTAGGGGAAGTGACGAGCTCTACAGCAGAGTCTCAGCACTTAATCGCTGGTTGAAAACTGTTTTCTGCCCCTCCCAAAAGATAACATTTGTGGATAATTGGCCCTCTTTCTGGGACTCACCCACAAACAGGATCAAGCCTGACCTGCTGAGGAGTGACGGACTCCATCCTAGCTGGAGGGGTGCTCTCCTCTTATCTACCAACATAGATAGGGCTCTAACTCCTTTAGCCCCACAGTGAAATAGGGTGCAGGCCAGGCAGCAGGCTGTTAGCCAACCTGCCAGCTTAGTGGAGTCTGCCAATAGTATAGTCAGTGTAGTCAGCTCAGCCATACCCATTGAGACTGTGTCTGTGCCTCGACCTAGGTTGGGCAAAACTAAACATGGTGGTGTCCACCCTAGCAATCTTATTAGGATAAAGACCTCCTCCATTCCTGCCATTATTGAAAGAGATCGTGATACCTCACATCTCAAAATAGGGTTACTTAATGTTAGATCCCTCACTTCAAAGGCAGTCATAGTCAATGAACTAATCACTGATCATAATCTTGATGTGATTGGCCTGACTGAAACATGGCTTAAGCCTGATGAATTTGCTGTGTTAAATGAGGCCTCACCTCCTGGTTACACTAGTGACCATATTCCCCGTGCATCCCGCAAAGGCGGAGGTGTTGCTAACATTTACGATAGCAAATTTCAATTTACAAAAAAAAAAATGACGTTTTCATCTTTCGAGCTTCTAGTCATGAAATCTATGCAGCCTACTCAATCACTTTTTATAGCTACTGTTTACAGGCCTCCTGGGCCATATACAGCGTTCCTCTCTGAGTTTCCTGAATTCCTATCAGACCTTGTAGTCATAGCAGATCATATTCTAATTTTTGGTGATTTTAATATTCACATGGAGAAGTCCACAGACCCACTCCAAAAGTCCTTCGGAGCCATTATCGACTCAGTGGGTTTTGTCCAACATGTCTCTGGACCTACTCACTGCCACAGTCATACTCTGGACCTAGTTTTGTCCCATGGAATAAATGTTGTAGATCTTAATGTTTTTCCACAAAATCCTGGACTATCGGACCACCATTTTATTACGTTTGCAATCGCAACAAATAATCTGCTCAGACCCCAACCAAGGAGCATCAAAAGTCGTGCTATAAATTCTCAGACAACACAAAAATTCATTGATGCCCTTCCAGACCCCTTCTGCCTACCCAAGGACGTCAGAGGACAAAAATCAGTTAACCACTTAACTGAGGAACTAAATTTAACCTTGCACAATACCCTAGATGCAGTTGCACCCCTAAAAACGAAAAACATTTGTCATAAGAAACTAGCTCCCTGGTATACAGAAAATACCCGAGCTTTGAAGCAAGCTTCCAGGAAATTGGAACGGAAATGGCGCCACACCAAACTGGAAGTCTTCCGACTAGCTTGGAAAGACAGTACCGTGCAGTACCGAAGAGCCCTCACTGCTGCTCGATCATCCTACTTTTCCAAATTAATCGAGGAAAATAAGAACAATCCAAAATTTCTTTTTGATACTGTTGCAAAGCTAACTAAAAAGCAGCATTCCCCAAGAGAGGATGGTTTTCACTTCAGCAGTGATAAATTCATGAACTTCTTTGAGGAAAAGATCATGACCATTAGAAAGCAAATTACGGACTCCTCTTTGAATCTGCGTATTCCTCCAGGGCTTAGCTGTCCTGGATCTGCACAGCTCTGCGAGGGCCTGGGATCGGGAGAGACACTTAAGTGTTTTAGTACTATATCTCTTGACACAATGATGAAAATAATCATGGCCTCTAAACCTTCAAGCTGCATACTGGATCCTATTCCTACTAAACTGCTGAAGGAGCTGCTTCCTGTGCTTGGCCCTCCTATGTTGAACATAATAAACAGCTCTCTATCCACCGGATGTGTACCAAACTCACTAAAAGTGGCAGTGATAAAGCCTCTCTTGAAAAAGCCAAACCTTGACCCGGAAAATATAAAAAACTATCGGCCAATATCGAATCTTCCATTCCTCTCAAAAATTTTAGAAAAAGCTGTTGCGCAGCAACTCACTGCCTTTCTGAAGACAAACAATGTATACGAAATGCTTCAGTCTGGTTTTAGACCCCATCATAGCACTGAGACTGCACTTGTGAAGGTGGTAAATGACCTTTTAATGGCGTCAGACCGAGGCTCTGCATCTGTCCTCGTGCTACTAGACCTTAGTGCTGCCTTTGACACCATCGATCACCACATTCTTTTGGAGAGACTGGAAACCCAAATTGGTCTACACGGACAAGTTCTGGCCTGGTTTAGATCCTACCTGTCGGAAAGATATCAGTTTGTCTCTGTGAATGGTCTGTCCTCCGACAAATCAACTGTACATTTCGGTGTTCCTCAAGGTTCCGTTTTAGGACCACTATTGTTTTCACTATATATTTTACCTCTTGGGGATGTTATTCGAAAACATAATGTTAACTTTCACTGCTATGCGGATGACACACAGCTGTACATTTCAATGAAGCATGGTGAAGCCCCAAAATTGCCCTCGCTAGAAGCCTGTGTTTCAGACATAAGGAAGTGGATGGCTGAAAACTTTTTACTTTTAAACTCGGACAAAACAGAGATGCTTGTTCTAGGTCCCAAGAAACAAAGAGATCTTCTGTTAAATCTGACAATTCATCTTGATGGTTGTAAAGTCGTCTCAAATAAAACTGTGAAGGACCTAGGCGTTACTCTTGACCCTGATCTCTCTTTTGACGAACATATCAAGACTGTTTCAAGGACAGCTTTTTTCCATCTACGTAACATTGCAAAAATCAGAAATTTTCTGTCCAAAAATGATGCAGAAAAATTAATCCATGCATTTGTTACTTCTAGATTAGACTACTGCAATGCTCTATTTTCCGGCTACCCGGATAAAGCACTAAATAAACTTCAGTTAGTGCTAAATACGGCTGCTAGAATCCTGACTAGAACCAAGAAATTTGATCATATTACTCCAGTGCTAGCTTCCCTACACTGGCTTCCTGTTAAGGCAAGGGCTGATTTCAAGGTTTTACTGTTAACCTATAAAGCGTTACATGGGCTTGCTCCTACCTATCTTTCCGAGTTGGTCCTGCCGTACATACCAATACGTACGCTACGGTCACAAGACGCAGGCCTCCTAATTGTCCCTAGAATTTCTAAGCAAACAGCGGGAGGCAGGGCTTTCTCCTATAGATCTCCATTTTTATGGAACAGTCTGCCTACCCATGTGAGAGACGCAGACTCGGTCTCAACCTTTAAGTCTTTACTGAAGACTTATCTCTTCAGTAGGTCATATGATTGAGTGTAGTCTGGCCCAGGAGTGTGAAGGTGAACGGAAAGGCTGGAGCAACGAACAGCCCTTGCTGTCTCTGCCAGGCCGGTTCCCCTCTCCACTGGGGTTCTCTGCCTCTAACCCTGTTGCAGGGGCTGAGTCACTGGCCTGCTGGTGCTCTTTCATGCCGTCCCTGGGAGGGGTACGTCAATTGAGTGGGTTGAGTTACTGACGTGATCTTCCTGTCTGGGTTGGCGACCCCCCCCCCCCTTGGTTTGTGCTGTGGTGGAGACCTCTGTGGGCTATACTCGGCCTTGTCTCAGGATTGTAAGTTGGTGGTTGGGGATATCCCTCTAGTGGTGCGGGGGCTGTGCTTTGGCGGAGTGGGTGGGGTTATATCCTTCCTGTTTGGCCCTGTCCGGGGGTTTCTTCGGATGGGGCCACAGTGTCTCCGGACCGCTCCTGTCTCAGCCTCCAGTATTTATGCTGCAGTAGTTTATGTGTCGGGGGGCTGGGGTTAGTTGGTTATACCTGGAGTACTTCTCCTGTCTTATCCAGTGTCCTGTGTGAATTTAAGTATGCTCTCTCTAATTCTCTCGTTCTCTCTTTCTCTCTGAGAACCTGAGCCCTAGGACCATACGTCAGGACTACCGGGCATGATGACACCCTGCTGCCCCCAGTCCGCCTGGCCTTGCTGCTATTCCAGTTTCAACTGTTCTGCCTGCGGCTACGAAACCCCTACCTGTCCCAGACCTGCTGTTTTCAACTCTAAATGATCGGCTATGAAAAGCCAACTGAGAGACCTGAGCCCTAGGACCATACGTCGGGACTACCGGCCGTGGTGACTCCTTGCTATCCCCAGTCCGCCTGGCCTTGCTGCTATTCCAGTTTAAACTGTTCTGCCTGCGGTTATGGAACCCCTACCTGTCCCAGACCTGCTGTTTTAAACTCTAATGATCGGCTATGAAAAGCCAACTGAGATTTATTCCTGATTATTATTTGACCATGCTTGTCACTTATGAACATTTTTGAACATCTTGGCATGGTTCTGTTATAATCTCCACCCGGCACAGCCAGAAGAGGACTGGCCACCCCTCATAGCCTGGTTCCTCTCTAGGTTTCTTCCTAGGTTTTGCCTTTCTAGGGAGTTTTTCCTAGCCACCGTGCTTCTACACCTGCATTACTAGCTGTTTGGGGTTTTAGGCTGGGTTTCTGTACAGCACTTCGAGATATTAGCTGATGTAAGAAGGGCTATATAAAATAAAATTGATTGAGTATTATATTGTACTGTATACAGTCAGTATTATATTGTACTGTATACAGTCAGTATTATATTGTACTGTATACAGTCAGTATTATATTGTACTGTATACAGTCAGTATTATATTGTACTGTATACAGTCAGTATTATATTGTACGGTATACAGTCAGTATTATATTGTACTGTATACAGTCAGTATTATATTGTACTGTATACAGTCAGTATTATATTGTACTGTATACAGTCAGTATTATATTGTACTGTATACAGTCAGTATTATATTGTACGGTATACAGTCAGTATTATATTGTACTGTATACAGTCAGTATTATATTGTACTGTATACAGTTAGCATTGCATTGTATTGTATACAGTCAGCATTGTATTGTACAGTATACAGTTAGCATTGCATTGTATTGTATACAGTTAGCATTGCATTGTATTGTATACAGTTAGTATAGTATTATATTGTATTCAGTTAGTATTCTATTGTATTGTACTGTTACAGTTAGTATTGCAGTGTATTGTACCATATACAGTGGGGGAAAAAAGTATTTAGTCAGCCACCAATTGTGCAAGTTCTCCCACTTAAAAAGATGAGAGAGGCCTGTAAATTTCATCATAGGTACACGTCAACTATGACAGACAAATTGAGAATTTTTTTCTCCAGAAAATCCCATTGTAGGATTTTTTTATGAATTTATTTGCAAATTATGGTGGAAAATAAGTATTTGGTCACCTACAAACAAGCAATATTTCTGGCTCTCACAGACCTGTAACTTCTTCTTTAAGAGGCTCCTCTGTCCTCCACACGTTACCTGTATTAATGGCACCTGTTTGAACTTGTTATCAGTATAAAAGACACCTGTCCACAACCTCAAACAGTCACACTCCAAACTCCACTATGGCCAAGACCAAAGAGCTGTCAAAGGACACCAGAAACAAAATTGTAGACCTGCACCAGGCTGGGAAGACTGAATCTGCAATAGGTAAGCAGCTTGGTTTGAATAAATCAACTGTGGGAGCAATTATTAGGAAATGGAAGACATACAAGACCACTGATAATCTCCCTCGATCTGGGGCTCCACGCAAGATCTCACCCCGTGGGGTCAAAATGATCACAAGAACGGTGAGCAATAATCCCAGAACCACACAGGGGGACCTAGTGAATGACCTGCAGAGAGCTGGGACCAAAGTAACAAAGCCTACCATCAGTAACACACTACACCGCCAGGGACTCAAATCCTGCAGTGCAAGACGTGTCCCCCTGCTTAAGCCAGTACATGTCCAGGCCCGTCTGAAGTTTGCTAGAGTGCATTTGGATGATCCAGAAGAGGATTGGGAGAATGTCATATGGTCAGATGAAACCAAAATAGAACTTTTTGGTAAAAACTCAACTCGTCGTGTTTGGAGGACAAAGAATGCTGAGTTGCATCCAAAGAACACCATACCTACTGTGAAGCATGGGGGTGGAAACATCATGCTTTGGGGCTGTTTTTCTGCAAAGGGAACAGGACGACTGATCCGTGTAAAGGAAAGAATGAATGGGGCCATGTATCGTGAGATTTTGAGTGAAAACCTCCTTCCATCAGCAAGTGCATTGAAGATGAAACGTGGCTGGGTCTTTCAGCATCACAATGATCCCAAACACATCTAACTGTAAGTCGCTCTGGATAAGAGCGTCTGCTAAATGACTAAAAATGTAAATGTAAACACCGCCCGGGCAACGAAGGAGTGGCTTCGTAAGAAGCATTTCAAGGTCCTGGAGTGGCCTAGCCAGTCTCCAGATCTCAACCCCATAGAAAATCTTTGGAGGGAGTTGAAAGTCCATGTTGCCCAGCGACAGCCCCAAAACATCACTGCTCTAGAGGAGATCTGCATGGAGGAATGGGCCAAAATACCAGCAACAGTGTGTGAAAACCTTGTGAAGACTTACAGAAAACGTTTGACCTGTGTCATTGCCAACAAAAGGTATATAACAAAGTATTGAGAAACTTTTGTTATTGACCAAATACTTATTTTCCACCATAATTTGCAAATAAATTCATTAAAAATCCTACAATGTGATTTTCTGGATTTTTTTTTCTCATTTTGTCTGTCATAGTTGACGTGTACCTCTGATGAAAATTACTAACTGCATACAGTTAGTAGTGTATTGTGCTGTATAGAGGTAGAATTGCATTGTATTGTACAGTATACAGTTAGTATTCTATTGTACTGTACTGTATACAGTCAGTGAGGTAGTGTGACACTCTGGCTCCACGGACCTTGATATTTGAGCCAGGGTTGTTTATTTTCATTGTTTGGGTGTATTTCTATGTTGGGGATTTCTGGTTGTGCATTTCTATGTTTGGGTTAATTGTTCTTTATTAGTCATATGACTCCCAATCGGAGGTAACGAGTGTCAGCTGTCGGCTCGTTATCTCTGATTGGGAGCCATATTTATACTGTGTAGTTTCACCTGGGTTTTGTGGGTTTTTGTTTCCTTGATCCTGTTTAGTCAGTGTCAGATTTGGACTTCACTTTCGTCATTTTTGGTTTGTTGTTTTTATCGTGGTATCTTTGATAATAAAGTCTACGAGGTTCGCTTAACACGCTGCGCCTTGGTCTCCTTCACTCCTCGACGATCGTGACAGAAAAACCCACCATAAAAGGACCAAGCAGCGCGTCCAGGAGCAAAGGGTCTGGACATGGAAGGAACTGTTGGACGGTAAAGGGTCCTGGACTTGGGAGGAGATCCTGGAGGGTATGGATCGCCGTCCATGGAGCGAGACGGTGGAGAGGCGACGGCGAGAGGAGCAACGGCGTCGGCAGAGCCAACGTCGGAAGGACGAGAGGCAACCCCAATAAATTTTTTGGGGGGGGCACATGGCTTGGGCGACTGAGCAGCAGGAGGCTGCCACAAGGCAGATGCAGAAGGCTACCAGGTTAAGGGGGCTGACGGAGGCAGAGAAGGGACGGATTCAGGAGGCTACCAGGTTAAGGGGGCTACTGGGTAAAGCAGGGAAGGAAGGTGTAGAGGCTCGGCGAGAGGTACTGGGGTGTGTAACCAGTCCGGTCCGGCCCGTTCCTAATCCCGAGGTACAGCCAGTAGTGTGTGTTCCCCGTACGGTACGGCCTGTTCCGGCCCCTCGCACTAAGTGTACGGTGCGCGTCGCCAGCCCGGTTCGGCCTGTTCCTGCCACCCGCACCAAGTGTACGGTGCGCGTCGCCAGCCCAGCCCGGCCTGTTCCTGAGCCTCATACGAAGCCTACGGTGCGCGTCGCCAGCCCAGCCCGGCCTGTTCCTACTCCCCGCACCAGGGATACGGTGCGCTTCGCCAGCCCAGCCCGGCCTGTTCCGGCCACTCGCACCAGGGATACGGTGCGCGTCGCCAGCCCAGCCCGGCCTGTTCCTACTCCACGCACCAGGGATACGGTGCGCTTCGCCAGCCCGGCCCGGCCTGTTCCGGCCTCTCGCACCAGAGATACGGTGCGCGTCGCCAGCCCAGCCCGGCCTGTTCCTGCTCTCCGCACTAGGCCTCATGTGCGTCCCCAGGGTCCAGCATGCCCTGTTGCTGCTCTCCGCACTAGGCCTTATGTGCGTCCCCAGGGCCAAGCATGCCCTGTTGCTGCTCTTCGCACTAGGCCTTATGTGCGTCCCCAGGGCCAAGCATGCCCTGTTGCTGCTTCCCGCACTAGCCCTGAGATGCGTGTCCTCAGCCCGGTACCTCCAGTTCCGGCACCACGCATCAGGCCTACGGTGCGTCCCCAGGGCCAAGCATGCCCTGTTGCTTCTCCCCGCACTAGCCCTGAGATGCGTGTCCTCAGCCCGGTACCTCCTGTTCCGGCACCACGCACCAGGCCTACGATGCGCCTCAAACGGCCAGAGTCTGCCGTCTGCCCAACGGGGCCTGAACTGTCCGTCTGCCCAACGCCGTCTGAACTGCCCGTCTGCCCAACGGCGCCTGAACTGCCCGTCTGCCCAACGCCGTCTGAACTGTCCGTCTGCCAAGCGCCGCAGGAGCTGCCCGTCGGTACTGAGCCTGCAAAGCCGCCCGTCTGCCATGAGCCTTCAGAGCCGTCCGCCAGACCGGAGCCGCTAGAGCTCTCCGCCAGACAGGAGCAGCCAGAGCCTTCCGCCAGACAGGATCAGCCAGAGCCTTCCGCCAGACAGGAGCAGCCAGAGCCTTCCGCCAGACAGGATCAGCCAGAGCCTTCCGCCAGACAGGATCAGCCAGAGCCTTCCGCCAGACAGGATCAGCCAGAGCCTTCCGCCAGACAGGATCAGCCAGAGCCTTCTGCCAGACAGGATCAGCCAGAGCCTTCTGCCAGACAGGATCAGCCAGAGCCTTCTGCCAGACAGGATCAGCCAGAGCCTTCCGCCAGCCAGGATCCGCCAGAGCCGTCCAGCCAGGATCCGCCAGAGCCGTCCAGCCAGGATCCGCCAGAGCCGTCCAGCCAGGATCCGCCAGAGCCAGCTAGTCAGGTACTGTCCCTTAGCCCGGTGCGGCCCCTTAGTCCAGGGCTGCCCCTTAGTCCGGTGCTGCCCCTTAGTCCGGTGCCGCCCCTTAATCCAGTGGGGTTTAGTTGGGGGGTGGTCATGTGGAGGGGGATACGGAAGCGGATAGTGACTAAGGTGGGGTGGGGACCACGACCTGGGCCAGAGCCGCCACCATGGACAGAAGCCCACCCAGACCCTCCCCTAGACTGTATGCTGGTGCGCCCGGAGGTCGCACCTTTAGGGGGGGGTACTGTGACACTCTGGCTCCACGGACCTTGATATTTGAGCCAGGGTTGTTTATTTTCATTGTTTGGGTGTATTTCTATGTTGGGGATTTCTGGTTGTGCATTTCTATGTTTGGTGATTGTTCTTGATTAGTCATATGACTCCCAATCGGAGGTAACGAGTGTCAGCTGTCGGCTCGTTATCTCTGATTGGGAGCCATATTTATACTGTGGGGTTTCACCTGGGTTTTGTGGGTTTTTGTTTCCTTGATTCTGTTTAGTCAGTGTCAGATTTGGACTTCACTTTCGTCATTTTTGGTTTGTTGTTTTTTATCGTGGTTTCTTTGATAATAAAGTCTACGAGGTTCGCTCAACACGCTGCGCCTTGGTCTCCTTCACTCCTCGACGATCGTGACAGGTAGTTGTATATAAAGTGTTAGGGGTTAGGGAACAGGGAGGTAGCTGTAGATAAAGTGTTAGGGAACAGGGAGGTAGCTGTAGATAGAGTGTTAGGGGTTAGGGAACAGGGAGGTAGCTGGAGATAAAGTGTTAGGGGTTAGGGAACAGGGAGGTAGCTGTAGATAGAGTGTTAGGGGTTAGGGAACAGGGAGGTAGCTGGAGATAGAGTGTTAGGGGTTAGGGAACAGGGAGGTAGCTGTAGATAGAGTGTTAGGGGTTAGGGAACAGGGAGGTAGCTGTAGATAGAGTGTTAGGGGTTAGGGAACAGGGAGGTAGCTGGAGATAGAGTGTTAGGGAACAGGGAGGTAGCTGGAGATAGAGTGTTAGGGGTTAGGGAACAGGGAGGTAGCTGGAGATAGAGTGTTAGGGAACAGGGAGGTAGCTGGAGATAGAGTGTTAGGGAACAGGGAGGTATTTGTAGATAGAGTGTTAGGGGTTAGGGAACAGGGAGGTAGCTGTAGACAAAGTGTTAGGGAACAGGGAGGTAGCTGTAGTTAAAGTGTTAGGGGTTAAGGAACAGGAAGGTAGCTGTAGATAAAGTGTTAGGGGTTAGGGAACAGGGAGGTAGCTGTAGATAGAGTGTTAGGGGTTAGGGAACAGGGAGGTAGCTGGAGATAGAGTGTTAGGGAACAGGGAGGTAGCTGTAGATAGAGTGTTAGGGGTTAGGGAACAGGGAGGTAGCTGTTATAAAGTGTTAGGGAACAGGGAGGTAGCTGTAGATAGAGTGTTAGGGAACAGGGAGGTAGCTGGAGATAGAGTGTTAGGGGTTAGGGAACAGGGAACAGGGAGGTAGCTGTAGATAGAGTGTTAGGGAACAGGGAGGTAGCTGTAGATAGAGTGTTAGGGGTTAGGGAACAGGGAACAGGGAGGTAGCTGTAGATAAAGTGTTAGGGGTTAGGGAACAGGGAACAGGGAGGTAGCTGTAGATAGAGTGTTAGGGGTTAGGGAACAGGGAACAGGGAGGTAGCTGTAGATAGAGTGTTAGGGGTTAGGGAACAGGGAACAGGGAGGTAGCTGTAGATAGAGTGTTAGGGGTTAGGGAACAGGGAACAGGGAGGTAGCTGTAGATAGAGTGTTAGGGGTTAGGGAACAGGGAGGTAGCTGTAGATAGAGTGTTAGGGGTTAGGGAACAGGGATGTAGCTGGAGATAAAGTGTTAGGGGTTAGGGAACAGGGAGGTAGCTGTAGATAGAGTGTTAGGGGTTAGGGAACAGGGAGGTAGCTGGAGATAAAGTGTTAGGGGTTAGGGAACAGGGAGGTAGCTGGAGATAGAGTGTTAGGGGTTAGGGAACAGGGAGGTAGCTGTAGATAGAGTGTTAGGGGTTAGGGAACAGGGAGGTAGCTGTAGATAGAGTGTTAGGGGTTAGGGAACAGGGAGGTAGCTGGAGATAGAGTTTTAGGGGTTAGGGAACAGGGAGGTAGCTGTAGATAGAGTGTTAGGGGTTAGGGAACAGGGAGGTAGCTGGAGATAAAGTGTTAGGGAACAGGGAGGTAGCTGGAGATAGAGTGTTAGGGAACAGGGAGGTAGCTGTAGATAAAGTGTTAGGGAACAGGGAGGTAGCTGTAGATAGAGTGTTAGGGAACAGGGAGGTAGCTGGAGATAGAGTGTTAGGGGTTAGGGAACAGGGAGGTAGCTGTAGATAGAGTGTTAGGGGTTAGGGAACAGGGAGGTAGCTGTAGATAGAGTGTTAGGGGTTAGGGAACAGGGAGGTAGCTGTAGATACAGTGTTAGGGGTTAGGGAACAGGGAGGTAGCTGTAGATAAAGTGTTAGGGGTTAGGGAACAGGGAGGTAGCTGGAGATAGAGTGTTAGGGGTTAGGGAACAGGGAGGTAGCTGTAGATAGAGTGTTAGGGGTTAGGGAACAGGGAGGTAGCTGTAGATAGAGTGTTAGGAATTAGGGAACAGGGAGGTAGCTGTAGATAGAGTGTTAGGGAACAGGGAGGTAGCTGTAGATAGAGTGTTAGGGGTTAGGGAACAGGGAGGTAGCTGGAGATAAAGTGTTAGGGAACATGGAGGTAGCTGTAGATAAAGTGTTAGGGGTTAGGGAACAGGGAGGTAGCTGTCGATAAAGTGTTAGGGGTTAGGGAACAGGGAGGTAGCTGTAGATAGAGTGTTAGGGAACAGGGAGGTAGCTGTAGATACAGTGTTAGGGGTTAGGGAACAGGGAGGTAGCTGTCGATAAAGTGTTAGGGGTTAGGGAACAGGGAGGTAGTTGTAGATATAGTGTTAAGTGTTAGGGAACAGGGAGGTAGCTGGAGATAAAGTGTTAGGGAACAGGGAGGTAGCTGTAGATAGAGTGTTAGGGGTTAGGGAACAGGGAGGTAGCTGGAGATAGAGTGTTAGGGGTTAGGGAACAGGGAGGTAGCTGTAGATAGAGTGTTAGGGGTTAGGGAACAGGGAGGTAGCTGTAGATAAAGTGTTAGGGGTTAGGGAACAGGGAGGTAGCTGTAGATAGAGTGTTAGGGGTTAGGGAACAGGTAGGTAGCTGTAGATAAAGTGTTAGGGTTTAGGGAACAGGGAGGTAGCTGTAGATAAAGTGTTAGGGAACAGGGAGGTAGCTGTAGATAAAGTGTTAGGGAAAAGGGAGGTAATTGTAGATAGAGTGTTAGGGGTTAGGGAACAGGGAGGTAGCTGTAGATAAAGTGTTAGGGGTTAGGTAACAGGGAGGTAGCTGGAGATAAAGTTTTAGGGGTTAGGGAACAGGTAGGTAGCTGTAGATAACGTGTTAGGGAACAGGGAGGTAGCCGTAGATAGAGTGTTAGGGAACAGGGAGGTAGCTGTAGATAGAGTGTTAGGGGTTAGGGAACAGGGAGGTAGCTGTAGATAGAGTGTTAGGGGTTAGGGAACAGGGAGGTAGCTGTAGATAGAGTGTTAGGGGTTAGGGAACAGGGAGGTAGCTGTAGATAGAGTGTTAGGGGTTAGGGAACAGGGAGGTAGCTGGAGATAGAGTGTTAGGGGTTAGGGAACAGGGAGGTAGCTGTAGATAGAGTGTTAGGGGTTAGGGAACAGGGAGGTAGCTGTAGATAGAGTGTTAGGGGTTAGGGAACAGGGAGGTAGCTGGAGATAGAGTGTTAGGGGTTAGGGAACAGGGAGGTAGCTGTAGATAGAGTGTTAGGGGTTAGGGAACAGGGAGGTAGCTGTAGATAGAGTGTTAGGGGTTAGGGAACAGGGAGGTAGCTGTAGATAGAGTGTTAGGGGTTAGGGAACAGGGAGGTAGCTGGAGATAGAGTGTTAGGGGTTAGGGAACAGGGAGGTAGCTGTAGATAGAGTGTTAGGGAACAGGGAGGTAGCTGTAGATAGAGTGTTAGGGGTTAGGGAACAGGGAGGTAGCTGTAGATAAAGTGTTAGGGCACAGGGAACAGGGAGGTAGCTGTAGATAGAGTGTTAGGGGTTAGGGAACAGGGAGGTAGCTGGAGATAAAGTGTTAGGGGTTAGGGAACAGGGAAGTAGCAGGAGATAAAGTGTTAGGGGTTAGGGAACAGGGAAGTAGCTGGAGATAAAGTGTTAGGGGTTAGGGAACAGGTAGGTAGCTGTAGATAACGTGTTAGGGAACAGGGAGGTAGCTGTAGATAGAGTGTTAGGGGTTAGGGAACAGGGAGGTAGCTGTAGATAGAGTGTTAGGGGTTAGGGAACAGGGAGGTAGCTGTAGATAGAGTGTTAGGGAACAGGGAGGTAGTTGTAGATAGAGTGTTAGGGGTTAGGGAACAGGGAGGTAGCTGTAGATAGAGTGTTAGGGGTTAGGGAACAGGGAGGTAGCTGTAGATAGAGTGTTAGGGAACAGGGAGGTAGCTGTAGATAGAGTGTTAGGGGTTAGGGAACAGGGAGGTAGCTGGAGATAGAGTGTTAGGGGTTAGGGAACAGGGAGGTAGCTGGAGATAGAGTGTTAGGGAACAGGGAGGTAGCTGTAGATAGAGTGTTAGGGGTTAGGGAACAGGGAACAGGGAGGTAGCTGTAGATAGAGTGTTAGGGGTTAGGGAACAGGGAGGTAGCTGGAGATAGAGTGTTAGGGGTTAGGGAACAGGGAGGTAGCTGTAGATAAAGTGTTAGGGGTTAGGGAACAGGGAGGTAGCTGTAGATAAAGTGTTAGGGTTTAGGGAACAGGGAACAGGGAGGTAGCTGTAGATAGAGTGTTAGGGGTTAGGGAACAGGGAGGTAGCTGTAGATAAAGTGTTAGGGGTTAGGGAACAGGGAGGTAGCTGTAGATAGAGTGTTAGGGGTTAGGGAACAGGGAGGTAGCTGTAGATAAAGTGTTAGGGGTTAGGGAACAGGGAGGTAGCTGTAGATAGAGTGTTAGGGAACAGGGAGGTAGCTGTAGATAGAGTGTTAGGGGATAGGGAACAGGGAGGTAGCTGTAGATAGAGTGTTAGGGGTTAGGGAACAGGGAGGTAGCTGGAGATAGAGTGTTAGGGGTTAGGGAACAGGGAGGTAGCTGGAGATAAAGTGTTAGGGAACAGGGAGGTAGCTGTAGATAGAGTGTTAGGGAACAGGGAGGTAGCTGTAGATAGAGTGTTAGGGGATAGGGAACAGGGAGGTAGCTGTAGATAGAGTGTTAGGGGTTAGGGAACAGGGGGTTAGCTGGAGATAGAGTGTTAGGGGTTAGGGAACAGGGAGGTAGCTGGAGATAAAGTGTTAGGGGTTAGGGAACAGGGAGGTAGCTGTTATAAAGTGTTAGGGAACAGGGAGGTAACTGTAGATAGAGTGTTAGGGGTTAGGGAACAGGGAGGTAGCTGTAGATAAAGTGTTAGGGGTTAGGGAACAGGGAAGTAGCTGGAGATAAAGTGTTAGGGGTTAGGGAACAGGTAGGTAGCTGTAGATAACGTGTTAGGGAACAGGGAGGTAGCTGTAGATAGAGTGTTAGGGGTTAGGGAACAGGGAGGTAGCTGTAGATAGAGTGTTAGGGGTTAGGGAACAGGGAGGTAGCTGTAGATAGAGTGTTAGGGAACAGGGAGGTAGTTGTAGATAGAGTGTTAGGGGTTAGGGAACAGGGAGGTAGCTGTAGATAGAGTGTTAGGGGTTAGGGAACAGGGAGGTAGCTGTAGATAGAGTGTTAGGGAACAGGGAGGTAGCTGTAGATAGAGTGTTAGGGGTTAGGGAACAGGGAGGTAGCTGGAGATAGAGTGTTAGGGGTTAGGGAACAGGGAGGTAGCTGGAGATAGAGTGTTAGGGAACAGGGAGGTAGCTGTAGATAGAGTGTTAGGGGTTAGGGAACAGGGAACAGGGAGGTAGCTGTAGATAGAGTGTTAGGGGTTAGGGAACAGGGAGGTAGCTGGAGATAGAGTGTTAGGGGTTAGGGAACAGGGAGGTTGCTGTAGATAAAGTGTTAGGGGTTAGGGAACAGGGAGGTAGCTGTAGATAAAGTGTTAGGGTTTAGGGAACAGGGAACAGGGAGGTAGCTGTAGATAGAGTGTTAGGGGTTAGGGAACAGGGAGGTAGCTGTAGATAAAGTGTTAGGGGTTAGGGAACAGGGAGGTAGCTGTAGATAGAGTGTTAGGGGTTAGGGAACAGGGAGGTAGCTGTAGATAGAGTGTTAGGGGTTAGGGAACAGGGAGGTAGCTGTAGATAGAGTGTTAGGGAACAGGGAGGTAGCTGTAGATAGAGTGTTAGGGGATAGGGAACAGGGAGGTAGCTGTAGATAGAGTGTTAGGGGTTAGGGAACAGGGAGGTAGCTGGAGATAGAGTGTTAGGGGTTAGGGAACAGGGAGGTAGCTGGAGATAAAGTGTTAGGGAACAGGGAGGTAGCTGTAGATAGAGTGTTAGGGGTTAGGGAACAGGGAGGTAGCTGGAGATAGAGTGTTAGGGGTTAGGGAACAGGGAGGTAGCTGGAGATAGAGTGTTAGGGAACAGGGAGGTAGCTGGAGATAGAGTGTTAGGGGTTAGGGAACAGGGAGGTAGCTGTAGATAGAGTGTTAGGGGTTAGGGAACAGGGAGGTAGCTGGAGATAGAGTGTTAGGGAACAGGGAGGTAGCTGTAGATAGAGTGTTAGGGGTTAGGGAACAGGGAGGTAGCTGGAGATAGAGTGTTAGGGAACAGGGAGGTAGCTGTAGATAGAGTGTTAGGGGTTAGGGAACAGGGAGGTAGCTGTAGATAGAGTGTTAGGGAACAGGGAGGTAGCTGTAGATAGAGTGTTAGGGGTTAGGGAACAGGGAGGTAGTTGTAGATAGAGTGTTAGGGGTTAGGGAACAGGGAGGTAGCTGTAGATAGAGTGTTAGGGAACATGGAGGTAGCTGTAGATAGAGTGTTAGGGGTTAGGGAACAGGGAGGTAGTTGTAGATAGAGTGTTAGGGAACAGGGAGGTAGCTGTAGATAGAGTGTTAGGGGTTAGGGAACAGGGAGGTAGCTGTAGATAGAGTGTTAGGGAACATGGAGGTAGCTGTAGATAGAGTGTTAGGGGTTAGGGAACAGGGAGGTAGCTGTAGATAGAGTGTTAGGGAACAGGGAGGTAGCTGTAGATAGAGTGTTAGGGGTCAGGGAACAGGGAGGTAGCTGTAGATAACGTGTTAGGGAACAGGGAGGTAGCTGTAGATAGAGTGTTAGGGGTTAGGGAACAGGGAGGTAGCTGTAGATAGAGTGTTAGGGGTTAGGGAACAGGGAGGTAGCTGTAGATAGAGTGTTAGGGAACAGGGAAGTAGCTGTAGATAGAGTGTTAGGGGTTAGGGAACAGGGAGGTAGCTGTAGATAGAGTGTTAGGGGTTAGGGAACAGGGAAGTAGCTGTAGATAGAGTGTTAGGGGTTAGGGAACAGGGAGGTAGCTGTAGATAGAGTGTTAGGGAACAGGGAAGTAGCTGTAGATAGAGTGTTAGGGGTTAGGGAACAGGGAGGTAGCTGTAGATAGAGTGTTAGGGGTTAGGGAACAGGGAAGTAGCTGTAGATAACGTGTTAGGCAACAGGGAGGTAGCTGTAGATAGAGTGTTAGGGGTTAGGGAACAGGGAGGTAGCTGGAGATAGAGTGTTAGGGGTTAGGGAACAGGGAGGTAGCTGTAGATAAAGTGTTAGGGAACAGGGAAGTAGCTGTAGATAAAGTGTTAGGGAACAGGGAGGTAGCTGTAGATAAAGTGTTAGGGAACAGGGAGGTAGCTGTAGATAGAGTGTTAGGGGTTAGGGAACAGGGAGGTAGCTGTAGATAGAGTGTTAGGGGTTAGGGAACAGGGAGGTAGCTGTAGATAGAGTGTTAGGGAACAGGGAGGTAGCTGTAGATAAAGTGTTAGGGGTTAGGGAACAGGGAGGTAGCTGTAGATAGAGTGTTAGGGAACAGGGAGGTAGCTGTAGATAGAGTGTTAGGGAACAGGGAGGTAGCTGTAGATAGAGTGTTAGGGGTTAGGGAACAGGGAGGTAGTTGTAGATAGAGTGTTAGGGGTTAGGGAACAGGGAGGTAGCTGTAGATAAAGTGTTAGGGAACAGGGAGGTAGCTGTAGATAGAGTGTTAGGGGTTAGGGAACAGGTAGGTAGCTGTAGATAACGTGTTAGGGAACAGGGAGGTAGCTGTAGATAGAGTGTTAGGGGTTAGGGAACAGGGAGGTAGCTGGAGATAGAGTGTTAGGGGTTAGGGAACAGGGAGGTAGCTGGAGATAGAGTGTTAGGGAACAGGGAGGTAGCTGGAGATAGAGTGTTAGGGGTTAGGGAACAGGGAGGTAGCTGTAGATAGAGTGTTAGGGGTTAGGGAACAGGGAGGTAGCTGGAGATAGAGTGTTAGGGAACAGGGAGGTAGCTGTAGATAGAGTGTTAGGGGTTAGGGAACAGGGAGGTAGCTGGAGATAGAGTGTTAGGGAACAGGGAGGTAGCTGTAGATAGAGTGTTAGGGGTTAGGGAACAGGGAGGTAGCTGTAGATAGAGTGTTAGGGAACAGGGAGGTAGCTGTAGATAGAGTGTTAGGGGTTAGGGAACAGGGAGGTAGTTGTAGATAGAGTGTTAGGGGTTAGGGAACAGGGAGGTAGCTGTAGATAGAGTGTTAGGGAACATGGAGGTAGCTGTAGATAGAGTGTTAGGGGTTAGGGAACAGGGAGGTAGTTGTAGATAGAGTGTTAGGGAACAGGGAGGTAGCTGTAGATAGAGTGTTAGGGGTTAGGGAACAGGGAGGTAGCTGTAGATAGAGTGTTAGGGAACATGGAGGTAGCTGTAGATAGAGTGTTAGGGGTTAGGGAACAGGGAGGTAGCTGTAGATAGAGTGTTAGGGAACAGGGAGGTAGCTGTAGATAGAGTGTTAGGGGTCAGGGAACAGGGAGGTAGCTGTAGATAACGTGTTAGGGAACAGGGAGGTAGCTGTAGATAGAGTGTTAGGGGTTAGGGAACAGGGAGGTAGCTGTAGATAGAGTGTTAGGGGTTAGGGAACAGGGAGGTAGCTGTAGATAGAGTGTTAGGGAACAGGGAAGTAGCTGTAGATAGAGTGTTAGGGGTTAGGGAACAGGGAGGTAGCTGTAGATAGAGTGTTAGGGGTTAGGGAACAGGGAAGTAGCTGTAGATAGAGTGTTAGGGGTTAGGGAACAGGGAGGTAGCTGTAGATAGAGTGTTAGGGAACAGGGAAGTAGCTGTAGATAGAGTGTTAGGGGTTAGGGAACAGGGAGGTAGCTGTAGATAGAGTGTTAGGGGTTAGGGAACAGGGAAGTAGCTGTAGATAACGTGTTAGGCAACAGGGAGGTAGCTGTAGATAGAGTGTTAGGGGTTAGGGAACAGGGAGGTAGCTGGAGATAGAGTGTTAGGGGTTAGGGAACAGGGAGGTAGCTGTAGATAAAGTGTTAGGGAACAGGGAAGTAGCTGTAGATAAAGTGTTAGGGAACAGGGAGGTAGCTGTAGATAAAGTGTTAGGGAACAGGGAGGTAGCTGTAGATAGAGTGTTAGGGGTTAGGGAACAGGGAGGTAGCTGTAGATAGAGTGTTAGGGGTTAGGGAACAGGGAGGTAGCTGTAGATAACGTGTTAGGGAACAGGGAGGTAGCTGTAGATAGAGTGTTAGGGGTTAGGGAACAGGGAGGTAGCTGTAGATAGAGTGTTAGGGGTTAGGGAACAGGGAGGTAGCTGTAGATAACGTGTTAGGGAACAGGGAGGTAGCTGTAGATAGAGTGTTAGGGGTTAGGGAACAGGGAGGTAGCTGTAGATAGAGTGTTAGGGGTTAGGGAACAGGGAGGTAGCTGTAGATAGAGTGTTAGGGAACAGGGAGGTAGCTGTAGATAAAGTGTTAGGGGTTAGGGAACAGGGAGGTAGCTGTAGATAGAGTGTTAGGGAACAGGGAGGTAGCTGTAGATAGAGTGTTAGGGAACAGGGAGGTAGCTGTAGATAGAGTGTTAGGGGTTAGGGAACAGGGAGGTAGTTGTAGATAGAGTGTTAGGGGTTAGGGAACAGGGAGGTAGCTGTAGATAAAGTGTTAGGGAACAGGGAGGTAGCTGTAGATAGAGTGTTAGGGGTTAGGGAACAGGTAGGTAGCTGTAGATAACGTGTTAGGGAACAGGGAGGTAGCTGTAGATAGAGTGTTAGGGGTTAGGGAACAGGGAGGTAGCTGTAGATAGAGTGTTAGGGGTTAGGGAACAGGGAGGTAGCTGTAGATAGAGTGTTAGGGAACAGGGAGGTAGCTGTAGATAGAGTGTTAGGGGTTAGGGAACAGGGAGGTAGCTGTAGATAGAGTGTTAGGGGTTACGGAACAGGGAGGTAGCTGTAGATAGAGTGTTAGGGGTTAGGGAACAGGGAGGTAGCTGTAGATAGAGTGTTAGGGAACAGGGAGGTAGCTGTAGATAAAGTGTTAGGGGTTAGGGAACAGGGAGGTAGCTGTAGATAAAGTGTTAGGGGTTAGGGAACAGGGAGGTAGCTGTAGATAGAGTGTTAGGGGTTAGGGAACAGGGAGGTAGCTGTAGATAAAGTGTTAGGGAACAGGGAACAGGGAGGTAGCTGTAGATAGAGTGTTAGGGGTTAGGGAACAGGGAGGTAGCTGTAGATAAAGTGTTAGGGCACAGGGAACAGGGAGGTAGCTGTAGATAGAGTGTTAGGGGTTAGGGAACAGGGAGGTAGCTGGATATAAAGTGTTAGGGAACAGGGAACAGGGAGGTAGCTGTAGATAGAGTGTTAGGGGTTAGGGAACAGGGAGGTAGCTGTAGATATAGTGTTAGGGGTTAGGGAACAGGGAGGTAGCTGTAGATAAAGTGTTAGGGAACAGGGAGGTAGCTGTAGATAGAGTGTTAGGGGTTAGGGAACAGGGAGGTAGCTGTAGATAGAGTGTTAGGGGTTAGGGAACAGGGAGGTAGCTGTAGATAAAGTGTTAGGGGTTAGGGAACAGGGAGGTAGCTGGGGATAAAGTGTTAGGGGTTAGGGAACAGGTAGGTAGCTGTAGATAACGTGTTAGGGAACAGGGAGGTAGCTGTAGATAGAGTGTTAGGGGTTAGGGAACAGGGAGGTAGCTGTAGATAGAGTGTTAGGGGTTAGGGAACAGGGAGGTAGCTGTAGATAGAGTGTTAGGGGTTAGGGAACAGGGAGGTAGCTGTAGATAGAGTGTTAGGGGTTAGGGAACAGGGAGGTAGCTGTAGATAAAGTGTTAGGGAACAGGGAGGTAGCTGTAGATAAAGTGTTAGGGGTTAAGGAACAGGGAGGTAGCTGTAGATAAAGTGTTAGGGGTTAGGGAACAGGGAGGTAGTTGTAGATAGAGTGTTAGGGGTTAGGGAACAGGGAGGTAGCTGGAGATAAAGTGTTAGGGAACAGGGAGGTAGCTGTAGATAGAGTGTTAGGGGTTAGGGAACAGGTAGGTAGCTGTAGATAACGTGTTAGGGAACAGGGAGGTAGCTGTAGATAGAGTGTTAGGGGTTAGGGAACAGGGAGGTAGCAGTAGATAAAGTGTTAGGGGTTAGGGAACAGGGAGGTAGCTGTAGATAGAGTGTTAGGGGTTAGGGAACAGGGAGGTAGCTGTAGATAGAGTGTTAGGGGTTAGGGAACAGGGAGGTAGGTGTAGATAGAGTGTTAGGGAACAGGGAGGTAGCTGTAGATAAAGTGTTAGGGGTTAGGGAACAGGGAGGTAGCTGTAGATAAAGTGTTAGGGGTTAGGGAACAGGGAGGTAGCTGTAGATAGAGTGTTAGGGGTTACGGAACAGGGAGGTAGCTGTAGATAGAGTGTTAGGGAACAGGGAGGTAGCTGTAGATAGAGTGTTAGGGGTTAGGGAACAGGGAGGTAGCTGTAGATAGAGTGTTAGGGGTTACGGAACAGGGAGGTAGCTGTAGATAGAGTGTTAGGGGTTAGGGAACAGGGAGGTAGCTGTAGATAGAGTGTTAGGGAACAGGGAGGTAGCTGTAGATAAAGTGTTAGGGGTTAGGGAACAGGGAGGTAGCTGTAGATAAAGTGTTAGGGGTTAGGGAACAGGGAGGTAGCTGTAGATAGAGTGTTAGGGGTTAGGGAACAGGGAGGTAGCTGTAGATAAAGTGTTAGGGAACAGGGAACAGGGAGGTAGCTGTAGATAGAGTGTTAGGGGTTAGGGAACAGGGAGGTAGCTGTAGATAAAGTGTTAGGGCACAGGGAACAGGGAGGTAGCTGTAGATAGAGTGTTAGGGGTTAGGGAACAGGGAGGTAGCTGGATATAAAGTGTTAGGGAACAGGGAACAGGGAGGTAGCTGTAGATAGAGTGTTAGGGGTTAGGGAACAGGGAGGTAGCTGTAGATATAGTGTTAGGGGTTAGGGAACAGGGAGGTAGCTGTAGATAAAGTGTTAGGGAACAGGGAGGTAGCTGTAGATAGAGTGTTAGGGGTTAGGGAACAGGGAGGTAGCTGTAGATAGAGTGTTAGGGGTTAGGGAACAGGGAGGTAGCTGTAGATAAAGTGTTAGGGGTTAGGGAACAGGGAGGTAGCTGGGGATAAAGTGTTAGGGGTTAGGGAACAGGTAGGTAGCTGTAGATAACGTGTTAGGGAACAGGGAGGTAGCTGTAGATAGAGTGTTAGGGGTTAGGGAACAGGGAGGTAGCTGTAGATAGAGTGTTAGGGGTTAGGGAACAGGGAGGTAGCTGTAGATAGAGTGTTAGGGGTTAGGGAACAGGGAGGTAGCTGTAGATAGAGTGTTAGGGGTTAGGGAACAGGGAGGTAGCTGTAGATAAAGTGTTAGGGAACAGGGAGGTAGCTGTAGATAAAGTGTTAGGGGTTAAGGAACAGGGAGGTAGCTGTAGATAAAGTGTTAGGGGTTAGGGAACAGGGAGGTAGTTGTAGATAGAGTGTTAGGGGTTAGGGAACAGGGAGGTAGCTGGAGATAAAGTGTTAGGGAACAGGGAGGTAGCTGTAGATAGAGTGTTAGGGGTTAGGGAACAGGTAGGTAGCTGTAGATAACGTGTTAGGGAACAGGGAGGTAGCTGTAGATAGAGTGTTAGGGGTTAGGGAACAGGGAG
Organism: Coregonus lavaretus; assembly: GCF_964263955.1. Classification (NCBI taxonomy): domain Eukaryota; kingdom Metazoa; phylum Chordata; class Actinopteri; order Salmoniformes; family Salmonidae; genus Coregonus; species Coregonus lavaretus. Next base: position 459,151 of record NW_028157485.1, read on the forward strand.
GTAGCAGTAGATAAAGTGTTAGGGGTTAGGGAACAGGGAGGTAGCTGTAGATAGAGTGTTAGGGGTTAGGGAACAGGGAGGTAGCTGTAGATAGAGTGTTAGGGGTTAGGGAACAGGGAGGTAGGTGTAGATAGAGTGTTAGGGAACAGGGAGGTAGCTGTAGATAAAGTGTTAGGGGTTAGGGAACAGGGAGGTAGCTGTAGATAAAGTGTTAGGGGTTAGGGAACAGGGAGGTAGCTGTAGATAGAGTGTTAGGGGTTAGGGAACAGGGAGGTAGCTGGATATAAAGTGTTAGGGAACAGGGAACAGGGAGGTAGCTGTAGATAGAGTGTTAGGGGTTAGGGAACAGGGAGGTAGCTGTAGATAGAGTGTTAGGGGTTAGGGAACAGGGAGGTAGCTGTAGATAAAGTGTTAGGGAACAGGGAACAGGGAGGTAGCTGTAGATAGAGTGTTAGGGGTTAGGGAACAGGGAGGTAGCTGTAGATAAAGTGTTAGGGAACAGGGAACAGGGAGGTAGCTGTAGATAGAGTGTTAGGGGTTAGGGAACAGGGAGGTAGCTGTAGATAGAGTGTTAGGGGTTAGGGAACAGGGAGGTAGCTGTAGATAGAGTGTTAGGGAACAGGGAAGTAGCTGTAGATAGAGTGTTAGGGGTTAGGGAACAGGGAGGTAGCTGGAGATAGAGTGTTAGGGAACAGGGAAGTAGCTGTAGATAGAGTGTTAGGGGTTAGGGAACAGGGAAGTAGCTGTAGATAACGTGTTAGGCAACAGGGAGGTAGCTGTAGATAGAGTGTTAGGGGTTAGGGAACAGGGAGGTAGCTGGAGATAGAGTGTTAGGGGTTAGGGAACAGGGAAGTAGCTGTAGATAAAGTGTTAGGGAACAGGGAAGTAGCTGTAGATAAAGTGTTAGGGAACAGGGAGGTAGCTGTAGATAAAGTGTTAGGGAACAGGGAGGTAGCTGTAGATAGAGTGTTAGGGGTTAGGGAACAGGGAGGTAGCTGTAGATAGAGTGTTAGGGGTTAGGGAACAGGGAGGTAGCTGTAGATAACGTGTTAGGGAACAGGGAGGTAGCTGTAGATAGAGTGTTAGGGGTTAGGGAACAGGGAGGTAGCTGTAGATAGAGTGTTAGGGGTTAGGGAACAGGGAGGTAGCTGTAGATAACGTGTTAGGGAACAGGGAGGTAGCTGTAGATAGAGTGTTAGGGGTTAGGGAACAGGGAGGTAGCTGTAGATAGAGTGTTAGGGGTTAGGGAACAGGGAGGTAGCTGTAGATAGAGTGTTAGGGAACAGGGAGGTAGCTGTAGATAAAGTGTTAGGGGTTAGGGAACAGGGAGGTAGCTGTAGATAGAGTGTTAGGGAACAGGGAGGTAGCTGTAGATAGAGTGTTAGGGGTTAGGGAACAGGGAGGTAGCTGTAGATAGAGTGTTAGGGGTTAGGGAACAGGGAGGTAGCTGTAGATAACGTGTTAGGGAACAGGGAGGTAGCTGTAGATAGAGTGTTAGGGGTTAGGGAACAGGGAGGTAGCTGTAGATAGAGTGTTAGGGGTTAGGGAACAGGGAGGTAGCTGTAGATAACGTGTTAGGGAACAGGGAGGTAGCTGTAGATAGAGTGTTAGGGGTTAGGGAACAGGGAGGTAGCTGTAGATAGAGTGTTAGGGGTTAGGGAACAGGGAGGTAGCTGTAGATAGAGTGTTAGGGAACAGGGAGGTAGCTGTAGATAAAGTGTTAGGGGTTAGGGAACAGGGAGGTAGCTGTAGATAGAGTGTTAGGGAACAGGGAGGTAGCTGTAGATAGAGTGTTAGGGAACAGGGAGGTAGCTGTAGATAGAGTGTTAGGGGTTAGGGAACAGGGAGGTAGTTGTAGATAGAGTGTTAGGGGTTAGGGAACAGGGAGGTAGCTGTAGATAAAGTGTTAGGGAACAGGGAGGTAGCTGTAGATAGAGTGTTAGGGGTTAGGGAACAGGTAGGTAGCTGTAGATAACGTGTTAGGGAACAGGGAGGTAGCTGTAGATAGAGTGTTAGGGGTTAGGGAACAGGGAGGTAGCTGTAGATAGAGTGTTAGGGGTTAGGGAACAGGGAGGTAGCTGTAGATAGAGTGTTAGGGAACAGGGAGGTAGCTGTAGATAGAGTGTTAGGGGTTAGGGAACAGGGAGGTAGCTGTAGATAGAGTGTTAGGGGTTACGGAACAGGGAGGTAGCTGTAGATAGAGTGTTAGGGGTTAGGGAACAGGGAGGTAGCTGTAGATAGAGTGTTAGGGAACAGGGAGGTAGCTGTAGATAAAGTGTTAGGGGTTAGGGAACAGGGAGGTAGCTGTAGATAAAGTGTTAGGGGTTAGGGAACAGGGAGGTAGCTGTAGATAGAGTGTTAGGGGTTAGGGAACAGGGAGGTAGCTGTAGATAAAGTGTTAGGGAACAGGGAACAGGGAGGTAGCTGTAGATAGAGTGTTAGGGGTTAGGGAACAGGGAGGTAGCTGTAGATAAAGTGTTAGGGCACAGGGAACAGGGAGGTAGCTGTAGATAGAGTGTTAGGGGTTAGGGAACAGGGAGGTAGCTGGATATAAAGTGTTAGGGAACAGGGAACAGGGAGGTAGCTGTAGATAGAGTGTTAGGGGTTAGGGAACAGGGAGGTAGCTGTAGATATAGTGTTAGGGGTTAGGGAACAGGGAGGTAGCTGTAGATAAAGTGTTAGGGAACAGGGAGGTAGCTGTAGATAGAGTGTTAGGGGTTAGGGAACAGGGAGGTAGCTGTAGATAGAGTGTTAGGGGTTAGGGAACAGGGAGGTAGCTGTAGATAAAGTGTTAGGGGTTAGGGAACAGGGAGGTAGCTGGGGATAAAGTGTTAGGGGTTAGGGAACAGGTAGGTAGCTGTAGATAACGTGTTAGGGAACAGGGAGGTAGCTGTAGATAGAGTGTTAGGGGTTAGGGAACAGGGAGGTAGCTGTAGATAGAGTGTTAGGGGTTAGGGAACAGGGAGGTAGCTGTAGATAGAGTGTTAGGGGTTAGGGAACAGGGAGGTAGCTGTAGATAGAGTGTTAGGGGTTAGGGAACAGGGAGGTAGCTGTAGATAAAGTGTTAGGGAACAGGGAGGTAGCTGTAGATAAAGTGTTAGGGGTTAAGGAACAGGGAGGTAGCTGTAGATAAAGTGTTAGGGGTTAGGGAACAGGGAGGTAGTTGTAGATAGAGTGTTAGGGGTTAGGGAACAGGGAGGTAGCTGGAGATAAAGTGTTAGGGAACAGGGAGGTAGCTGTAGATAGAGTGTTAGGGGTTAGGGAACAGGTAGGTAGCTGTAGATAACGTGTTAGGGAACAGGGAGGTAGCTGTAGATAGAGTGTTAGGGGTTAGGGAACAGGGAGGTAGCAGTAGATAAAGTGTTAGGGGTTAGGGAACAGGGAGGTAGCTGTAGATAGAGTGTTAGGGGTTAGGGAACAGGGAGGTAGCTGTAGATAGAGTGTTAGGGGTTAGGGAACAGGGAGGTAGGTGTAGATAGAGTGTTAGGGAACAGGGAGGTAGCTGTAGATAAAGTGTTAGGGGTTAGGGAACAGGGAGGTAGCTGTAGATAAAGTGTTAGGGGTTAGGGAACAGGGAGGTAGCTGTAGATAGAGTGTTAGGGGTTAGGGAACAGGGAGGTAGCTGGATATAAAGTGTTAGGGAACAGGGAACAGGGAGGTAGCTGTAGATAGAGTGTTAGGGGTTAGGGAACAGGGAGGTAGCTGTAGATAGAGTGTTAGGGGTTAGGGAACAGGGAGGTAGCTGTAGATAAAGTGTTAGGGAACAGGGAACAGGGAGGTAGCTGTAGATAGAGTGTTAGGGGTTAGGGAACAGGGAGGTAGCTGTAGATAAAGTGTTAGGGAACAGGGAACAGGGAGGTAGCTGTAGATAGAGTGTTAGGGGTTAGGGAACAGGGAGGTAGCTGTAGATAGAGTGTTAGGGGTTAGGGAACAGGGAGGTAGCTGTAGATAGAGTGTTAGGGAACAGGGAAGTAGCTGTAGATAGAGTGTTAGGGGTTAGGGAACAGGGAGGTAGCTGGAGATAGAGTGTTAGGGAACAGGGAAGTAGCTGTAGATAGAGTGTTAGGGGTTAGGGAACAGGGAAGTAGCTGTAGATAACGTGTTAGGCAACAGGGAGGTAGCTGTAGATAGAGTGTTAGGGGTTAGGGAACAGGGAGGTAGCTGGAGATAGAGTGTTAGGGGTTAGGGAACAGGGAAGTAGCTGTAGATAAAGTGTTAGGGAACAGGGAAGTAGCTGTAGATAAAGTGTTAGGGAACAGGGAGGTAGCTGTAGATAAAGTGTTAGGGAACAGGGAGGTAGCTGTAGATAGAGTGTTAGGGGTTAGGGAACAGGGAGGTAGCTGTAGATAGAGTGTTAGGGGTTAGGGAACAGGGAGGTAGCTGTAGATAACGTGTTAGGGAACAGGGAGGTAGCTGTAGATAGAGTGTTAGGGGTTAGGGAACAGGGAGGTAGCTGTAGATAGAGTGTTAGGGGTTAGGGAACAGGGAGGTAGCTGTAGATAACGTGTTAGGGAACAGGGAGGTAGCTGTAGATAGAGTGTTAGGGGTTAGGGAACAGGGAGGTAGCTGTAGATAGAGTGTTAGGGGTTAGGGAACAGGGAGGTAGCTGTAGATAGAGTGTTAGGGAACAGGGAGGTAGCTGTAGATAAAGTGTTAGGGGTTAGGGAACAGGGAGGTAGCTGTAGATAGAGTGTTAGGGAACAGGGAGGTAGCTGTAGATAGAGTGTTAGGGAACAGGGAGGTAGCTGTAGATAGAGTGTTAGGGGTTAGGGAACAGGGAGGTAGTTGTAGATAGAGTGTTAGGGGTTAGGGAACAGGGAGGTAGCTGTAGATAAAGTGTTAGGGAACAGGGAGGTAGCTGTAGATAGAGTGTTAGGGGTTAGGGAACAGGTAGGTAGCTGTAGATAACGTGTTAGGGAACAGGGAGGTAGCTGTAGATAGAGTGTTAGGGGTTAGGGAACAGGGAGGTAGCTGTAGATAGAGTGTTAGGGGTTAGGGAACAGGGAGGTAGCTGTAGATAGAGTGTTAGGGAACAGGGAGGTAGCTGTAGATAGAGTGTTAGGGGTTAGGGAACAGGGAGGTAGCTGTAGATAGAGTGTTAGGGGTTACGGAACAGGGAGGTAGCTGTAGATAGAGTGTTAGGGGTTAGGGAACAGGGAGGTAGCTGTAGATAGAGTGTTAGGGAACAGGGAGGTAGCTGTAGATAAAGTGTTAGGGGTTAGGGAACAGGGAGGTAGCTGTAGATAAAGTGTTAGGGGTTAGGGAACAGGGAGGTAGCTGTAGATAGAGTGTTAGGGGTTAGGGAACAGGGAGGTAGCTGTAGATAAAGTGTTAGGGAACAGGGAACAGGGAGGTAGCTGTAGATAGAGTGTTAGGGGTTAGGGAACAGGGAGGTAGCTGTAGATAAAGTGTTAGGGCACAGGGAACAGGGAGGTAGCTGTAGATAGAGTGTTAGGGGTTAGGGAACAGGGAGGTAGCTGGATATAAAGTGTTAGGGAACAGGGAACAGGGAGGTAGCTGTAGATAGAGTGTTAGGGGTTAGGGAACAGGGAGGTAGCTGTAGATATAGTGTTAGGGGTTAGGGAACAGGGAGGTAGCTGTAGATAAAGTGTTAGGGAACAGGGAGGTAGCTGTAGATAGAGTGTTAGGGGTTAGGGAACAGGGAGGTAGCTGTAGATAGAGTGTTAGGGGTTAGGGAACAGGGAGGTAGCTGTAGATAAAGTGTTAGGGGTTAGGGAACAGGGAGGTAGCTGGGGATAAAGTGTTAGGGGTTAGGGAACAGGTAGGTAGCTGTAGATAACGTGTTAGGGAACAGGGAGGTAGCTGTAGATAGAGTGTTAGGGGTTAGGGAACAGGGAGGTAGCTGTAGATAGAGTGTTAGGGGTTAGGGAACAGGGAGGTAGCTGTAGATAGAGTGTTAGGGGTTAGGGAACAGGGAGGTAGCTGTAGATAGAGTGTTAGGGGTTAGGGAACAGGGAGGTAGCTGTAGATAAAGTGTTAGGGAACAGGGAGGTAGCTGTAGATAAAGTGTTAGGGGTTAAGGAACAGGGAGGTAGCTGTAGATAAAGTGTTAGGGGTTAGGGAACAGGGAGGTAGTTGTAGATAGAGTGTTAGGGGTTAGGGAACAGGGAGGTAGCTGGAGATAAAGTGTTAGGGAACAGGGAGGTAGCTGTAGATAGAGTGTTAGGGGTTAGGGAACAGGGAGGTAGCTGTAGATAAAGTGTTAGGGGTTAGGTAACAGGGAGGTAGCTGTAGATAAACTGTTAGGGGTTAGGGAACAGGGACGTAGCTGTAGATAAAGTGTTAGGGAACAGGGAGGTAGCTGTAGATAGAGTGTTAGGGGTTAGGGAACAGGGAGGTAGCTGGAGATAGAGTGTTAGGGGTTAGGGAACAGGGAGGTAGCTGTAGATAGAGTGTTAGGGGTTAGGGAACAGGGAGGTAGCTGTAGATAGAGTGTTAGGGAACAGGGAGGTAGCTGTAGATAAAGTGTTAGGGGTTAGGGAACAGGTAGGTAGCTGTAGATAACGTGTTAGGGAACAGGGAGGTAGCTGTAGATAGAGTGTTAGGGGTTAGGGAACAGGGAGGTAGCAGTAGATAAAGTGTTAGGGGTTAGGGAACAGGGAGGTAGCTGTAGATAGAGTGTTAGGGGTTAGGGAACAGGGAGGTAGGTGTAGATAGAGTGTTAGGGAACAGGGAGGTAGCTGTAGATAAAGTGTTAGGGGTTAGGGAACAGGGAGGTAGCTGTAGATAAAGTGTTAGGGGTTAGGGAACAGGGAGGTAGCTGTAGATAGAGTGTTAGGGGTTAGGGAACAGGGAGGTAGCTGGATATAAAGTGTTAGGGAACAGGGAACAGGGAGGTAGCTGTAGATAGAGTGTTAGGGGTTAGGGAACAGGGAGGTAGCTGTAGATAGAGTGTTAGGGGTTAGGGAACAGGGAGGTAGCTGTAGATAAAGTGTTAGGGAACAGGGAACAGGGAGGTAGCTGTAGATAGAGTGTTAGGGGTTAGGGAACAGGGAGGTAGCTGTAGATAAAGTGTTAGGGAACAGGGAACAGGGAGGTAGCTGTAGATAGAGTGTTAGGGGTTAGGGAACAGGGAGGTAGCTGGAGATAAAGTGTTAGGGAACAGGGAACAGGGAGGTAGCTGTAGATAGAGTGTTAGGGGTTAGGGAACAGGGAGGTAGCTGTAGATAGAGTGTTAGGGGTTAGGGAACAGGGAGGTAGCTGTAGATAAAGTGTTAGGGAACAGGGAACAGGGAGGTAGCTGTAGATAGAGTGTTAGGGGTTAGGGAACAGGGAGGTAGCTGGAGATAAAGTGTTAGGGAACAGGGAACAGGGAGGTAGCTGTAGATAGAGGTTAGGGGTTAGGGAACAGGGAGGTAGCTGGATATAAAGTGTTAGGGAACAGGGAACAGGGAGGTAGCTGTAGATAGAGTGTTAGGGGTTAGGGAACAGGGAGGTAGCTGTAGATAGAGTGTTAGGGGTTAGGGAACAGGGAGGTAGCTGTAGATAGAGTGTTAGGGAACAGGGAGGTAGCTGTAGATAAAGTGTTAGGGGTTAGGGAACAGGTAGGTAGCTGTAGATAACGTGTTAGGGAACAGGGAGGTAGCTGTATATAGAGTGTTAGGGGTTAGGGAACAGGGAGGTAGCTGTAGATAGAGTGTTAGGGGTTAGGGAACAGGGAGGTAGCTGTAGATAGAGTGTTAGGGGTTAGGGAACAGGGAGGTAGCTGTAGATAAAGTGTTAGGCAACAGGGAGGTAGCTGTAGATAGAGTGTTAGGGGTTAGGGAACAGGGAGGTAGTTGTAGATAGAGTGTTAGGGAACAGGGAGGTAGCTGTAGATAGAGTGTTAGGGAACAGGGAGGTAGCTGTAGATAAAGTGTTAGGGGTTAGGGAACAGGGAGGTAGCTGGATATAAAGTGTTAGGGAACAGGGAACAGGGAGGTAGCTGTAGATAGAGTGTTAGGGGTTAGGGAACAGGGAGGTAGCTGTAGATAGAGTGTTAGGGGTTAGGGAACAGGGAGGTAGCTGTAGATAGAGTGTTAGGGAACAGGGAGGTAGCTGTAGATAGAGTGTTAGGGGTTAGGGAACAGGGAGGTAGTTGTAGATAGAGTGTTAGGGGTTAGGGAACAGGGAGGTAGCTGTAGATAGAGTGTTAGGGAACATGGAGGTAGCTGTAGATAGAGTGTTAGGGGTTAGGGAACAGGGAGGTAGTTGTAGATAGAGTGTTAGGGAACAGGGAGGTAGCTGTAGATAGAGTGTTAGGGGTTAGGGAACAGGGAGGTAGCTGTAGATAGAGTGTTAGGGAACATGGAGGTAGCTGTAGATAGAGTGTTAGGGGTTAGGGAACAGGGAGGTAGCTGTAGATAGAGTGTTAGGGGTTAGGGAACAGGGAACAGGGAGGTAGCTGTAGATAAAGTGTTAGGGAACAGGGAGGTAGCTGTAGATAGAGTGTTAGGGGTTAGGGAACAGGGAAGTAGCTGTAGATAGAGTGTTAGGGGTTAGGGAACAGGGAGGTAGCTGTAGATAAAGTGTTAGGGGTTAGGGAACAGGGAGGTAGCTGTAGATAGAGTGTTAGGGGTTAGGGAACAGGGAGGTAGCTGTAGATAGAGTGTTAGGGAACAGGGAGGTAGCTGTAGATAGAGTGTTAGGGGTTAGGGAACAGGGAGGTAGCTGTAGATAAAGTGTTAGGGGTTAGGGAACAGGGAGGTAGCTGTAGATAGAGTGTTAGGGGTTAGGGAACAGGGAGGTAGCTGTAGATAGAGTGTTAGGGGTTAGGGAACAGGGAGGTAGCTGGAGATAGAGTGTTAGGGAACAGGGAAGTAGCTGTAGATAGAGTGTTAGGGGTTAGGGAACAGGGAACAGGGAGGTAGCTGTAGATAGAGTGTTAGGGGTTAGGGAACAGGGAGGTAGCTGTAGATAGAGTGTTAGGGGTTAGGGAACAGGGAGGTAGCTGGAGATAGAGTGTTAGGGAACAGGGAAGTAGCTGTAGATAGAGTGTTAGGGGTTAGGGAACAGGGAGGTAGCTGTAGATAGAGTGTTAGGGGTTAGGGAACAGGGAGGTAGCTGGAGATAGAGTGTTAGGGGTTAGGGAACAGGGAGGTAGCTGTAGATAGAGTGTTAGGGAACAGGGAAGTAGCTGTAGATAGAGTGTTAGGGGTTAGGGAACAGGGAGGTAGCTGTAGATAGAGTGTTAGGGAACAGGGAAGTAGCTGTAGATAGAGTGTTAGGGGTTAGGGAACAGGGAGGTAGCTGTAGATAGAGTGTTAGGGGTTAGGGAACAGGGAGGTAGCTGTAGATAGAGTGTTAGGGGTTAGGGAACAGGGAGGTAGCTGTAGATAGAGTGTTAGGGAACAGGGAAGTAGCTGTAGATAGAGTGTTAGGGGTTAGGGAACAGGGAGGTAGCTGTAGATAGAGTGTTAGGGGTTAGGGAACAGGGAGGTAGCTGTAGATAAAGTGTTAGGGGTTAGGGAACAGGGAGGTAGCTGTAGATAGAGTGTTAGGGGTTAGGGAACAGGGAGGTAGCTGGAGATAGAGTGTTAGGGGTTAGGGAACAGGGAGGTAGCTGGAGATAGAGTGTTAGGGGTTAGGGAACAGGGAAGTAGCTGTAGATAAAGTGTTAGGGGTTAGGGAACAGGGAGGTAGCTGTAGATAAAGTGTTAGGCAACAGGGAGGTAGCTGTAGATAAAGTGTTAGGGAACAGGGAGGTAGCTGTAGATAGAGTGTTAGGGGTTAGGGAACAGGGAGGTAGCTGTAGATAACGTGTTAGGGAACAGGGAGGTAGCTGTAGATAGAGTGTTAGGGGTTAGGGAACAGGGAGGTAGCTGTAGATAACGTGTTAGGGAACAGGGAGGTAGCTGGAGATAGAGTGTTAGGGGTTAGGGAACAGGGAGGTAGCTGTAGATAGAGTGTTAGGGAACAGGGAGGTAGCTGTAGATAGAGTGTTAGGGGTTAGGGAACAGGGAGGTAGCTGTAGATAACGTGTTAGGGAACAGGGAGGTAGCTGTAGATAGAGTGTTAGGGGTTAGGGAACAGGTAGGTAGCTGTAGATAACGTGTTAGGGAACAGGGAGGTAGCTGTATATAGAGTGTTAGGGGTTAGGGAACAGGGAGGTAGCTGTAGATAAAGTGTTAGGGAACAGGGAGGTAGCTGTAGATAGAGTGTTAGGGGTTAGGGAACAGGGAGGTAGCTGTAGATAGAGTGTTAGGGGTTAGGGAACAGGGAGGTAGCTGTAGATAGAGTGTTAGGGAACAGGGAGGTAGCTGTAGATAGAGTGTTAGGGGTTAGGGAACAGGTAGGTAGCTGTAGATAACGTGTTAGGGAACAGGGAGGTAGCTGTAGATAGAGTGTTAGGGGTTAGGGAACAGGGAGGTAGCTGTAGATAGAGTGTTAGGGGTTAGGGAACAGGTAGGTAGCTGTAGATAACGTGTTAGGGAACAGGGAGGTAGCTGTAGATAGAGTGTTAGGGGTTAGGGAACAGGGAGGTAGCTGTAGATAGAGTGTTAGGGGTTAGGGAACAGGGAGGTAGCTGTAGATAACGTGTTAGGGAACAGGGAGGTAGCTGTAGATAGAGTGTTAGGGGTTAGGGAACAGGGAGGTAGCTGTAGATAGAGTGTTAGGGAACAGGGAGGTAGCTGTAGATAGAGTGTTAGGGGTTAGGGAACAGGGAGGTAGCTGTAGATAGAGTGTTAGGGGTTAGGGAACAGGGAGGTAGCTGTAGATAGAGTGTTAGGGGTTAGGGAACAGGGAGGTAGCTGTAGATAGAGTGTTAGGGGTTAGGGAACAGGGAAGTAGCTGTAGATAGAGTGTTAGGGAACAGGGAGGTAGCTGTAGATAGAGTGTTAGGGGTTAGGGAACAGGGAGGTAGCTGTAGATAGAGTGTTAGGGGTTAGGGAACAGGGAGGTAGCTGTAGATAGAGTGTTAGGGTTTAGGGAACAGGGAGGTAGCTGTAGATAGAGTGTTAGGGAACAGGGAGGTAGCTGTAGATAGAGTGTTAGGGGTTAGGGAACAGGGAGGTAGCTGTAGATAGAGTGTTAGGGGTTAGGGAACAGGGAGGTAGCTGTAGATAGAGTGTTAGGGGTTAGGGAACAGGGAAGTAGCTGTAGATAGAGTGTTAGGGAACAGGGAGGTAGCTGTAGATAGAGTGTTAGGGGTTAGGGAACAGGGAGGTAGCTGTAGATAAAGTGTTAGGGGTTAGGGAACAGGGAGGTAGCTGTAGATAAAGTGTTAGGGGTTAGGGAACAGGGAGGTAGCTGTAGATAAAGTGTTAGGGGTTAGGGAACAGGGAGGTAGCTGTAGATAGAGTGTTAGGGAACAGGGAAGTAGCTGTAGATAGAGTGTTAGGGGTTAGGGAACAGGGAGGTAGCTGTAGATAGAGTGTTAGGGGTTAGGGAACAGGGAGGTAGCTGGAGATAGAGTGTTAGGGGTTAGGGAACAGGGAGGTAGCTGTAGATAGAGTGTTAGGGAACAGGGAGGTAGCTGTAGATAGAGTGTTAGGGGTTAGGGAACAGGGAGGTAGCTGTAGATAGAGTGTTAGGGGTTAGGGAACAGGGAGGTAGCTGGGGATAGAGTGTTAGGGGTTAGGGGTTAGGGAACAGGGAGGTAGCTGTAGATAGAGTGTTAGGGGTTAGGGAACAGGGAGGTAGCTGGAGATAGAGTGTTAGGGAACAGGGAAGTAGCTGTAGATAGAGTGTTAGGGGTTAGGGAACAGGGAGGTAGCTGTAGATAGAGTGTTAGGGAACAGGGAGGTAGCTGTAGATAGAGTGTTAGGGGTTAGGGAACAGGGAGGTAGCTGTAGATAGAGTGTTAGGGGTTAGGGAACAGGGAGGTAGCTGTTATAAAGTGTTAGGGAACAGGGAACAGGGAGGTAGCTGTAGATAGAGTGTTAGGGGTTAGGGAACAGGGAGGTAGCTGTAGATAAAGTGTTAGGGAACAGGGAGGTAGCTGGAGATAGAGTGTTAGGGAACAGGGAGGTAGCTGTAGATAGAGTGTTAGGGGTTAGGGAACAGGGAGGTAGCTGTAGATAAAGTGTTAGGGAACAGGGAGGTAGCTGTAGATAGAGTGTTAGGGGTTAGGGAACAGGGAGGTAGCTGTAGATAAAGTGTTAGGGAACAGGGAGGTAGCTGTAGATAGAGTGATAGGGGTTAGGGAACAGGGAGGTAGCTGTAGATAGAGTGTTAGGGGTTAGGGAACAGGGAGGTAGCTGTAGATAGAGTGTTAGGGGTTAGGGAACAGGGAGGTAGCTGTAGATAGAGTGTTAGGGGTTAGGGAACAGGGAGGTAGCTGTAGATAGAGTGTTAGGGGTTAGGGAACAGGGAGGTAGCTGTAGATAAAGTGTTAGGGAACAGGGAGGTAGCTGTAGATAGAGTGTTAGGGGTTAGGGAACAGGGAGGTAGCTGGAGATAGAGTGTTAGGGGTTAGGGAACAGGGAGGTAGCTGTAGATAAAGTGTTAGGGGTTAGGGAACAGGGAGGTAGCTGTAGATAAAGTGTTAGGGGTTAGGGAACAGGGAGGTAGCTGTAGATAAAGTGTTAGGGGTTAGGGAACAGGGAGGTAGCTGTAGATAAAGTGTTAGGGGTTAGGGAACAGGGAGGTAGCTGGAGATAAAGTGTTAGGGGTTAGGGAACAGGGAGGTAGCTGTTATAAAGTGTTAGGGAACAGGGAGGTAGCTGTAGATAGAGTGTTAGGGGTTAGGGAACAGGGAGGTAGCTGGAGATAAAGTGTTAGGGGTTAGGGAACAGGGAGGTAGCTGTTATAAAGTGTTAGGGAACAGGGAGGTAGCTGTAGATAGAGTGTTAGGGGTTAGGGAACAGGGAGGTAGCTGTAGATAAAGTGTTAGGGGTTAGGGAACAGGGAGGTAGCTGTAGATAAAGTGTTAGGGGTTAGGGAACAGGGAGGTAGCTGGAGATAAAGTGTTAGGGGTTAGGGAACAGGGAGGTAGCTGTTATAAAGTGTTAGGGGTTAGGGAACAGGGAGGTAGCTGTAGATAAAGTGTTAGGGGTTAGGGAACAGGGAGGTAGCTGGAGATAAAGTGTTAGGGGTTAGGGAACAGGGAGGTAGCTGTAGATAAAGTGTTAGGGGTTAGGGAACAGGGAGGTAGCTGTAGATAAAGTGTTAGGGGTTAGGGAACAGGGAGGTAGCTGGAGATAGAGTGTTAGGGGTTAGGGAACAGGGAGGTAGCTGTAGATAAAGTGTTAGGGGTTAGGGAACAGGGAGGTAGCTGTAGATAAAGTGTTAGGGGTTAGGGAACAGGGAGGTAGCTGGAGATAAAGTGTTAGGGGTTAGGGAACAGGGAGGTAGCTGTTATAAAGTGTTAGGGAACAGGGAGGTAGCTGTAGATAGAGTGTTAGGGGTTAGGGAACAGGGAGGTAGCTGGAGATAAAGTGTTAGGGGTTAGGGAACAGGGAGGTAGCTGTTATAAAGTGTTAGGGAACAGGGAGGTAGCTGTAGATAGAGTGTTAGGGGTTAGGGAACAGGGAGGTAGCTGTAGATAAAGTGTTAGGGGTTAGGGAACAGGGAAGTAGCTGGAGATAAAGTGTTAGGGGTTAGGGAACAGGTAGGTAGCTGTAGATAACGTGTTAGGGGTTAGGGAACAGGGAGGTAGCTGTAGATAAAGTGTTAGGGGTTAGGGAACAGGGAGGTAGCTGTAGATAAAGTGTTAGGGGTTAGGGAACAGGGAAGTAGCTGGAGATAAAGTGTTAGGGGTTAGGGAACAGGTAGGTAGCTGTAGATAAAGTGTTAGGGGTTAGGGAACAGGGAGGTAGCTGTTATAAAGTGTTAGGGAACAGGGAGGTAGCTGTAGATAGAGTGTTAGGGGTTAGGGAACAGGGAGGTAGCTGTAGATAGAGTGTTAGGGGTTAGGGAACAGGGAGGTAGCTGTAGATAAAGTGTTTGGGGTTAGGGAACAGGGAAGTAGCTGGAGATAAAGTGTTAGGGGTTAGGGAACAGGTAGGTAGCTGTAGATAACGTGTTAGGGAACAGGGAGGTAGCTGTAGATAGAGTGTTAGGGGTTAGGGAACAGGGAGGTAGCTGTAGATAGAGTGTTAGGGGTTAGGGAACAGGGAGGTAGCTGTAGATAGAGTGTTAGGGAACAGGGAGGTAGTTGTAGATAGAGTGTTAGGGGTTAGGGAACAGGGAGGTAGCTGTAGATAGAGTGTTAGGGGTTAGGGAACAGGGAGGTAGCTGTAGATAGAGTGTTAGGGGTTAGGGAACAGGGAGGTAGCTGTTATAAAGTGTTAGGGAACAGGGAACAGGGAGGTAGCTGTAGATAGAGTGTTAGGGGTTAGGGAACAGGGAGGTAGCTGTAGATAAAGTGTTAGGGAACAGGGAGGTAGCTGTAGATAGAGTGTTAGGGGTTAGGGAACAGGGAGGTAGCTGTAGATAGAGTGTTAGGGAACAGGGAGGTAGCTGGGGATAGAGTGTTAGGGAACAGGGAGGTAGCTGTAGATAAAGTGTTAGGGCACAGGGAACAGGGAGGTAGCTGTAGATAGAGTGTTAGGGGTTAGGGAACAGGGAGGTAGCTGGAGATAAAGTGTTAGGGGTTAGAGAACAGGGAGGTAGCTGTTATAAAGTGTTAGGGAACAGGGAGGTAGCTGTAGATAGAGTGTTAGGGGTTAGGGAACAGGGAGGTAGCTGTAGATAAAGTGTTAGGGGTTAGGGAACAGGGAAGTAGCTGGAGATAAAGTGTTAGGGGTTAGGGAACAGGTAGGTAGCTGTAGATAACGTGTTAGGGAACAGGGAGGTAGCTGTAGATAGAGTGTTAGGGGTTAGGGAACAGGGAGGTAGCTGTAGATAGAGTGTTAGGGGTTAGGGAACAGGGAGGTAGCTGTAGATAGAGTGTTAGGGAACAGGGAGGTAGCTGTAGATAAAGTGTTAGGGCACAGGGAACAGGGAGGTAGCTGTAGATAGAGTGTTAGGGGTTAGGGAACAGGGAGGTAGCTGGAGATAAAGTGTTAGGGGTTAGGGAACAGGGAGGTAGCTGTTATAAAGTGTTAGGGAACAGGGAGGTAGCTGTAGATAGAGTGTTAGGGGTTAGGGAACAGGGAGGTAGCTGTAGATAAAGTGTTAGGGGTTAGGGAACAGGGAAGTAGCTGGAGATAAAGTGTTAGGGGTTAGGGAACAGGTAGGTAGCTGTAGATAACGTGTTAGGGAACAGGGAGGTAGCTGTAGATAGAGTGTTAGGGGTTAGGGAACAGGGAGGTAGCTGTAGATAGAGTGTTAGGTGTTAGGGAACAGGGAGGTAGCTGTAGATAGAGTGTTAGGGAACAGGGAGGTAGTTGTAGATAGAGTGTTAGGGGTTAGGGAACAGGGAGGTAGCTGTAGATAGAGTGTTAGGGGTTAGGGAACAGGGAGGTAGCTGTAGATAGAGTGTTAGGGAACAGGGAGGTAGCTGTAGATAGAGTGTTAGGGGTTAGGGAACAGGGAGGTAGCTGGAGATAGAGTGTTAGGGGTTAGGGAACAGGGAGGTAGCTGGAGATAGAGTGTTAGGGAACAGGGAGGTAGCTGTAGATAGAGTGTTAGGGGTTAGGGAACAGGGAACAGGGAGGTAGCTGTAGATAGAGTGTTAGGGGTTAGGGAACAGGGAGGTAGCTGGAGTTAGAGTGTTAGGGGTTAGGGAACAGGGAGGTAGCTGTAGATAAAGTGTTAGGGGTTAGGGAACAGGGAGGTAGCTGTAGATAAAGTGTTAGGGTTTAGGGAACAGGGAACAGGGAGGTAGCTGTAGATAGAGTGTTAGGGGTTAGGGAACAGGGAGGTAGCTGTAGATAAAGTGTTAGGGGTTAGGGAACAGGGAGGTAGCTGTATATAGAGTGTTAGGGAACAGGGAGGTAGCTGTAGATAGAGTGTTAGGGGTTAGGGAACAGGGAGGTAGCTGTAGATAGAGTGTTAGGGGTTAGGGAACAGGGAGGTAGCTGTAGATAGAGTGTTAGGGGTTAGGGAACAGGGAGGTAGCTGTAGATAGAGTGTTAGGGAACAGGGAGGTAGCTGTAGATAGAGTGTTAGGGGATAGGGAACAGGGAGGTAGCTGTAGATAGAGTGTTAGGGGTTAGGGAACAGGGAGGTAGCTGGAGATAGAGTGTTAGGGGTTAGGGAACAGGGAGGTAGCTGGAGATAAAGTGTTAGGGAACAGGGAGGTAGCTGTAGATAGAGTGTTAGGGGTTAGGGAACAGGGAGGTAGCTGGAGATAGAGTGTTAGGGGTTAGGGAACAGGGAGGTAGCTGGAGATAGAGTGTTAGGGAACAGGGAGGTAGCTGGAGATAGAGTGTTAGGGGTTAGGGAACAGGGAGGTAGCTGGAGATAGAGTGTTAGGGAACAGGGAGGTAGCTGGAGATAGAGTGTTAGGGGTTAGGGAACAGGGAGGTAGCTGTAGATAGAGTGTTAGGGGTTAGGGAACAGGGAGGTAGCTGGAGATAGAGTGTTAGGGAACAGGGAGGTAGCTGTAGATAGAGTGTTAGGGGTTAGGGAACAGGGAGGTAGCTGTAGATAGAGTGTTAGGGAACAGGGAGGTAGCTGTAGATAGAGTGTTAGGGGTTAGGGAACAGGGAGGTAGTTGTAGATAGAGTGTTAGGGGTTAGGGAACAGGGAGGTAGCTGTAGATAGAGTGTTAGGGAACATGGAGGTAGCTGTAGATAGAGTGTTAGGGGTTAGGGAACAGGGAGGTAGTTGTAGATAGAGTGTTAGGGAACAGGGAGGTAGCTGTAGATAGAGTGTTAGGGGTTAGGGAACAGGGAGGTAGCTGTAGATAGAGTGTTAGGGAACATGGAGGTAGCTGTAGATAGAGTGTTAGGGGTTAGGGAACAGGGAGGTAGCTGTAGATAGAGTGTTAGGGAACAGGGAGGTAGCTGTAGATAGAGTGTTAGGGGTCAGGGAACAGGGAGGTAGCTGTAGATAACGTGTTAGGGAACAGGGAGGTAGCTGTAGATAGAGTGTTAGGGGTTAGGGAACAGGGAAGTAGCTGGAGATAGAGTGTTAGGGGTTAGGGAACAGGGAGGTAGCTGTAGATAGAGTGTTAGGGAACAGGGAGGTAGCTGTAGATAAAGTGTTAGGGGTTAGGGAACAGGTAGGTAGCTGTAGATAGAGTGTTAGGGAACAGGGAGGTAGCTGTAGATAGAGTGTTAGGGGTTAGGGAACAGGGAAGTAGCTGTAGATAGAGTGTTAGGGAACAGGGAGGTAGCTGTAGATAGAGTGTTAGGGAACAGGGAGGTAGCTGTAGATAGAGTGTTAGGGGTTAGGGAACAGGGAAGTAGCTGTAGATAGAGTGTTAGGGGTTAGGGAACAGGTAGGTAGCTGTAGATAACGTGTTAGGGAACAGGGAGGTAGCTGTAGATAGAGTGTTAGGGGTTAGGGAACAGGGAGGTAGCTGTAGATAGAGTGTTAGGGAACAGGGAGGTAGCTGTAGATAGAGTGTTAGGGGTTAGGGAACAGGGAAGTAGCTGTAGATAGAGTGTTAGGGGTTAGGGAACAGGGAGGTAGCTGTAGATAGAGTGTTAGGGAAAAGGGAACAGGGAGGTAGCTGTAGATAGAGTGTTAGGGGTTAGGGAACAGGGAGGTAGCTGTAGATAGAGTGTTAGGGAACAGGGAGGTAGCTGTAGATAGAGTGTTAGGGGTTAGGGAACAGGGAGGTAGCTGTAGATAAAGTGTTAGGGAACAGGGAGGTAGCTGTAGATAGAGTGTTAGGGGTTAGGGAACAGGGAGGTAGCTGGAGATAGAGTGTTAGGGGTTAGGGAACAGGGAGGTAGCTGGAGATAGAGTGTTAGGGGTTAGGGAACAGGGAGGTAGCTGTAGATAGAGTGTTAGGGGTTAGGGAACAGGGAGGTAGCTGGAGATAAAGTGTTAGGGGTTAGGGAACAGGGAGGTAGCTGTTATAAAGTGTTAGGGAACAGGGAACAGGGAGGTAGCTGTAGATAGAGTGTTAGGGGTTAGGGAACAGGGAGGTAGCTGTAGATAGAGTGTTAGGGAACAGGGAGGTAGCTGTAGATAGAGTGTTAGGGGTTAGGGAACAGGGAGGTAGCTGTAGATAGAGTGTTAGGGAACAGGGAGGTAGCTGTAGATAGAGTGTTAGGGGTTAGGGAACAGGGAGGTAGCTGTAGATAGAGTGTTAGGGAACAGGGAGGTAGCTGGAGATAGAGTGTTAGGGAACAGGGAGGTAGCTGTAGATAGAGTGTTAGGGGTTAGGGAACAGGGAGGTAGCTGTAGATAGAGTGTTAGGGGTTAGGGAACAGGGAGGTAGCTGTAGATAGAGTGTTAGGGGTTAGGGAACAGGGAGGTAGCTGTAGATAAAGTGTTAGGGAACAGGGAGGTAGCTGTAGATAGAGTGTTAGGGGTTAGGGAACAGGGAGGTAGCTGTAGATAGAGTGTTAGGGGTTAGGGAACAGGGAGGTAGCTGTAGATAGAGTGTTAGGGGTTAGGGAACAGGGAACAGGGAGGTAGCTGTAGATAAAGTGTTAGGGGTTAGGGAACAGGGAGGTAGCTGGAGATAAAGTGTTAGGGAACAGGGAGGTAGCTGTAGATAGAGTGTTAGGGGTTAGGGAACAGGGAGGTAGCTGTAGATAGAGTGTTAGGGGTTAGGGAACAGGTAGGTAGCTGTAGATAGAGTGTTAGGGAACAGGGAGGTAGCTGTAGATAGAGTGTTAGGGGTTAGGGAACAGGGAGGTAGCTGTAGATAGAGTGTTAGGGGTTAGGGAACAGGTAGGTAGCTGTAGATAGAGTGTTAGGGGTTAGGGAACAGGGAGGTAGCTGTAGATAGAGTGTTAGGGAACAGGGAAGTAGCTGTAGATAGAGTGTTAGGGGTTAGGGAACAGGGAGGTAGCTGTAGATAGAGTGTTAGGGAACAGGGAGGTAGCTGTAGATAGAGTGTTAGGGGTTAGAGAACAGGGAGGTAGCTGTAGATAGAGTGTTAGGGGTTAGGGAACAGGTAGGTAGCTGTAGATAGAGTGTTAGGGGTTAGGGAACAGGGAGGTAGCTGTAGATAGAGTGTTAGGGAACAGGGAAGTAGCTGTAGATAGAGTGTTAGGGGTTAGGGAACAGGGAGGTAGCTGTAGATAACGTGTTAGGGAACAGGGAGGTAGCTGTAGATAGAGTGTTAGGGGTTAGGGAACAGGGAGGTAGCTGTAGATAACGTGTTAGGGAACAGGGAGGTAGCTGTAGATAGAGTGTTAGGGGTTAGGGAACAGGGAGGTAGCTGTAGATAGAGTGTTAGGGGTTAGGGAACAGGGAGGTAGCTGGAGATAGAGTGTTAGGGGTTAGGGAACAGGGAGGTAGCTGTAGATAAAGTGTTAGGGAACAGGGAGGTAGCTGTAGATAGAGTGTTAGGGGTTAGGGAACAGGTAGGTAGCTGGAGATAGAGTGTTAGGGGTTAGGGAACAGGGAGGTAGCTGTAGATAGAGTGTTAGGGAACAGGGAGGTAGCTGTAGATAGAGTGTTAGGGGTTAGGGAACAGGGAGGTAGCTGTAGATAACGTGTTAGGGAACAGGGAGGTAGCTGTAGATAGAGTGTTAGGGGTTAGGGAACAGGGAGGTAGCTGTAGATAGAGTGTTAGGGGTTAGGGAACAGGGAGGTAGCTGGAGATAGAGTGTTAGGGGTTAGGGAACAGGGAGGTAGCTGTAGATAGAGTGTTAGGGGTTAGGGAACAGGGAGGTAGCTGGAGATAGAGTGTTAGGGAACAGGGAGGTACCTGTAGATAGAGTGTTAGGGGTTAGGGAACAGGGAGGTAGCTGGAGATAGAGTGTTAGGGAACAGGGAGGTAGCTGTAGATAGAGTGTTAGGGGTTAGGGAACAGGGAGGTAGCTGTAGATAGAGTGTTAGGGAACAGGGAGGTAGCTGTAGATAGAGTGTTAGGGGTTAGGGAACAGGGAGGTAGCTGTAGATAGAGTGTTAGGGGTTAGGGAACAGGGAGGTAGCTGTAGATAGAGTGTTAGGGGTTAGGGATCAGGGAGGTAGCTGGAGATAGAGTGTTAGGGGTTAGGGAACAGGGAGGTAGCTGTAGATAAAGTGTTAGGGAACAGGGAACAGGGAGGTAGCTGTAGATAGAGTGTTAGGGGTTAGGGAACAGGGAGGTAGCTGGAGATAAAGTGTTAGGGGTTAGGGAACAGGGAGGTAGCTGTTATAAAGTGTTAGGGAACAGGGAGGTAGCTGTAGATAGAGTGTTAGGGGTTAGGGAACAGGGAGGTAGCTGTAGATAAAGTGTTAGGGGTTAGGGAACAGGGAGGTAGCTGGAGATAAAGTGTTAGGGGTTAGGGAACAGGTAGGTAGCTGTAGATAACGTGTTAGGGAACAGGGAGGTAGCTGTAGATAGAGTGTTAGGGGTTAGGGAACAGGGAGGTAGCTGTAGATAGAGTGTTAGGGGTTAGGGAACAGGGAGGTAGCTGTAGATAGAGTGTTAGGGAACAGGGAGGTAGTTGTAGATAGAGTGTTAGGGGTTAGGGAACAGGGAGGTAGCTGTAGATAGAGTGTTAGGGAACAGGGAGGTAGCTGTAGATAGAGTGTTAGGGGTTAGGGAACAGGGAGGTAGCTGTAGATAGAGTGTTAGGGAACAGGGAGGTAGCTGTAGATAGAGTGTTAGGGGTTAGGGAACAGGGAACAGGGAGGTAGCTGTAGATAGAGTGTTAGGGGTTAGGGAACAGGGAGGTAGCTGTAGATAGAGTGTTAGGGGTTAGGGAACAGGGAGGTAGCTGTAGATAGAGTGTTAGGGGTTAGGGAACAGGGAGGTAGTTGTATATAGAGTGTTAGGGAACAGGGAGGTAGCTGTAGATAGAGTGTTAGGGGTTAGGGAACAGGGAGGTAGCTGTAGATAAAGTGTTAGGGGTTAGGGAACAGGGAGGTAGCTGTAGATAGAGTGTTAGGGGTTAGGGAACAGGGAGGTAGCTGTATATAGAGTGTTAGGGAACAGGGAGGTAGCTGTAGATAGAGTGTTAGGGGATAGGGAACAGGGAGGTAGCTGTAGATAGAGTGTTAGGGGTTAGGGAACAGGGAGGTAGCTGTAGATAGAGTGTTAGGGAACAGGGAGGTAGCTGTAGATAGAGTGTTAGGGGTTAGGGAACAGGGAGGTAGCTGTAGATAAAGTGTTAGGGGTTAGGGAACAGGGAGGTAGTTGTAGATAGAGTGTTAGGGGTTAGGGAACAGGGAGGTAGCTGTAGATAGAGTGTTAGGGAACAGGGAGGTAGCTGTAGATAGAGTGTTAGGGGATAGGGAACAGGGAGGTAGCTGTAGATAGAGTGTTAGGGGTTAGGGAACAGGGAGGTAGCTGGAGATAGAGTGTTAGGGGTTAGGGAACAGGGAGGTAGCTGGAGATAAAGTGTTAGGGAACAGGGAGGTAGCTGTAGATAGAGTGTTAGGGGTTAGGGAACAGGGAGGTAGCTGGAGATAGAGTGTTAGGGGTTAGGGAACAGGGAGGTAGCTGGAGATAGAGTGTTAGGGAACAGGGAGGTAGCTGGAGATAGAGTGTTAGGGGTTAGGGAACAGGGAGGTAGCTGGAGATAGAGTGTTAGGGAACAGGGAGGTAGCTGGAGATAGAGTGTTAGGGAACAGGGAGGTAGCTGTAGATAGAGTGTTAGGGGTTAGGGAACAGGGAGGTAGCTGTAGATAGAGTGTTAGGGAACAGGGAGGTAGCTGTAGATAGAGTGTTAGGGGTTAGGGAACAGGGAGGTAGCTGTAGATAGAGTGTTAGGGGTTAGGGAACAGGGAGGTAGCTGTAGATAGAGTGTTAGGGGTTAGGGAACAGGGAGGTAGCTGGAGATAAAGTGTTAGGGAACAGGGAGGTAGCTGTAGATAGAGTGTTAGGGGTTAGGGAACAGGGAGGTAGCTGGAGATAGAGTGTTAGGGGTTAGGGAACAGGGAGGTAGCTGTAGATAGAGTGTTAGGGGTTAGGGAACAGGGAGGTAGCTGTAGATAGAGTGTTAGGGGTTAGGGAACAGGGAGGTAGCTGTAGATAGAGTGTTAGGGAACAGGGAGGTAGCTGTAGATAAAGTGTTAGGGGTTAGGGAACAGGGAGGTAGCTGGAGATAGAGTGTTAGGGGTTAGGGAACAGGGAGGTAGCTGTAGATAGAGTGTTAGGGAACAGGGAGGTAGCTGTAGATAAAGTGTTAGGGGTTAGGGAACAGGGAGGTAGCTGGAGATAGAGTGTTAGGGGTTAGGGAACAGGGAGGTAGCTGGAGATAGAGTGTTAGGGAACAGGGAGGTAGCTGGAGATAGATAACGTTAGCCAGAAATAAGGTCTGAAATGAATGGGTGCTTCTCCATGCGTGTCTGTGTGTGTGTGTGTGTGTGTGTGTGTGTGTGTGTGTGTGTGTGTCTGTGTGTGTGTGTGTTAGTGAGTCTATCTAACACTCAAAGTGACTATCACTGAGCTACCTATACTATGCCAGTGAAATGTGACACTTTGTGATTGGACAGTTAAGGTTGGGATTTGGCTTCTGATTGGTCGATAGTGAGACCAGTAGGATTCCGACACACACGCACTCCTGAGGTGCTCATCAGAGGAGACTGTGTTATCAGTTGTGTGGCGGTCGGACAGAACAGGAGTGTGTGACCAATGGACAGGACAGACAGGATAGACAGGATAGACGGGATACTCCTGAGGTGCTCATCAGAGGAGACTGGGTTATCAGTTGTGTGTGGCGTTCGGACAGAACAGGAGTGTGTGACCAGTGGACTGGATAGACAGGACAGTGTGTGACGAGGGTTAGTCTCCATCAGCATCATCACCATGCGGTTCTGTGTGGTCCTACTAGCCGTGGTTCTGGTTCTCCGTGGGTCCTGGACCCAGACGGTGGAGAACACCAGCCCAGAA
The DNA here is from genome assembly GCF_964263955.1 of Coregonus lavaretus. Classification (NCBI taxonomy): domain Eukaryota; kingdom Metazoa; phylum Chordata; class Actinopteri; order Salmoniformes; family Salmonidae; genus Coregonus; species Coregonus lavaretus. The sequence goes on from NW_028157485.1 coordinate 481,931, forward strand.
CAGACAGAAACAGCGGAACAAGAGACAGAGCTGGAGAAGAAAGAGAAAACGACTGAGATAGAAGAGGAGAAGGACGTGATGGTTCTTCACGTCAATAACTTCCAAAGAGCCCTGAGTGAAAACAAGTTCCTGCTGGTGGAGTTCTGTGAGTAGCAACATATAGTTAAGGGTTAGGGTTAGGGTTAGGGTTAGGGTTAGGGTTAGGGTTAGGGGTAGGGTTAGGGTTAGGGTTAGGGTTAGGGGTAGGCTACAGTGTAAACATGATCCTGTTGCTTTAAAGGTTACTTACAGGCAGACAGTTTCCTTTAAGTTGCTGTAGAAAAAGGTCATGTATGTTACCATAAATTCCTACATTTTTGGTTTAACAGTACATTACTGTAAAGAGTAGCAACATAAAGTAGCATTAATAACTG
>NW_028157484.1:0-11834 GCF_964263955.1 Coregonus lavaretus
AGAGAGAGAGAGAGAGAGAGAGAGAGAGAGAGAGACAGACGAGGGGTTAGAAAGAAGTAAGACAACTGTCAAACAGCACAGAGTAGTACGAGCTAGTTACTGTGAGATCCTCAACTACCTAAAGCCTCCTGGTAAATGCTCTCTCTCTCTCACTTTGACGGGACCCTTCCCAAGTGCTTGACCAAGCAAAGAAAGATTTAGATAAAAAAAATAGAAAGTTGACAGAGTGAACCTCAAGAAGCTCCTTGTCCAGATTAGAGAGCTCCTCCTCTCTCCGACAGCGCCCAGCTATCCCCCACTAACTGCTTCATATGGACTTAGTCGGAGCAGGAGGACACTTATCTGGTTGTTGAGCGGCTCAGCGGAGGGCTCCTCGAGGAAAACACCAACGGAGGATAGGATGGGATCAGTATTAGCAGGACTTGGATGAGCTTTAGGGTGTGTGCATTCCATATGCTGCCCCATTTCCCTTTGCAGTGCACTACTTTTGACCAGGGTCCGTGGAGAAGTAGTGCACTACACAGGGAATAGAATGCCATTAGGGACACAGGGTAGTCTCACTGCCATAAACACTACAGCAATAGGTTGGACGTGAGACTCAGCAGTCCTGTAATGTAACAGTGTACTAATACCCTGGCCGTCACGATAACAGTACTAACACCCTGCACTATCATGTCAGGGACCTGTCTGTGTAGTACCAGGGGGCCAGGGACCTGTCTGTGTAGTACCAGGGGGCCAGGGACCTGTCTGTGTAGTGCCAGGGGGCCAGGGACCTGTCTGTGTAGTAGCAGGGGGCCAGGGACCTGTCTGTGTAGTACCAGGGGGCCAGGGACCTGTCTGTGTAGTACCAGGGGGCCAGGGACCTGTCTGTGTAGTACCAGGGGGCCAGGGACCTGTCTGTGTAGTACCAGGGGGCCAGGGACCTGTCTGTGTAGTACCAGGGGGCCAGGGACCTGTCTGTGTAGTACCAGGGGGCCAGGGACCTGTCTGTTTAGTAGACCCTGTGCATGACACAAGTAATTTTTCCAACAATTATTCACAGACAAATTATTTCACTTATAATTCACTGTATCACAATTCCAGTGGGTCAGACGTTTACATACACTAAGTTGACTGTGCCTTTAAACAGCTTGGAATTTGTGAGCAGAACTGAACAAGCGTGTGCGAGCAAGGACAAACCTGACTCAGTTACACCAGCTCTGTCAGGAGGAATGGGCCAAAATTCACCCAACTTATTGTGGGAAGCTTGTGAATGCTCCCCGAAACGTTTCACCCAAGTTAAACAATTTAAAGGCAATGCTACCAAATACTAATTGAGTGTATGTAAACTTCTGACCCACTGGGAATGTGATGAAATAAATAAAAGCTGAAATAAATAATTCTCTCTACTATTTTTCTGACATTTCACATTCTTAAAATAAAGTGGTGATCCTAACTGACCTGAGACAGGGAATTTTTACTAGGATTAAATGTCAGAAATTGTGAACAAATTTGAGTTTAAATTAATTTGGATGAGGTGTATGTAAACTTCCGACTTCAACTGTACATGCGAAAAGTAAAACTCAATGAGTTCCTTTGATCAGTGGATTTAAGTTTAGCCTTTACATTCTGCTTGAAGTACTAGCGGTGTCCAGGAGACACTAGACGGATACACTAGAAAGAAACAGAGTGCTTTGTTACATACTTCAAGTAGATACATGTGTCCTAGACATTTACATTTACATTTTAGTCATTTAACAGACGCTCTTATCCAGAGCGACTTACAGTTAGTGAGTGCATACATTTTCATACTGCCCCCCCCCCCCCCCCCCCCCCCCCCCCCCCCCCCGTGGGAAACAAACCCACAACCCTGGCGTTGCAAGCGCCATGCTCTACCAACTAAGCTACAATACGTCCCCCATAGCTGCAGTCAGTGGGTGCTGTCCATGGTGCTGATTCTCACTCTGCAGTCAGTGGGTGCTGTCCATGGTGCTGATTATCACTCTGCAGTTAGTGGGCGCTGTCCATGGTGCTGATTCTCACTCTGCAGTCAGTGGGTGCTGTCCATGGTGCTGATTCTCACTCTGCAGCCAGTGGGTGCTGTCCATGGTGCTGATTCTCACTCTGCAGTCAGTGGGAGATGTCTATGGTGCTGATTCTCACTCTGCAGTCAGTGGGCGCTGTCCATGGTGCTAATTCTCACCCTCTAGTCAGTGGGTGCTGCCCATGGTGCTGATTCTCACTCTGCAGTCAGTGGGTGCTGTCCATGGTGCTAATTCTCACTCTACAGTCAGTGGGTGCTGTCCATGGTGCTGATTATCACTCTGCAGCCAGTGGGTGCTGTCCATGGTGCTGATTCTCACTCTGCAGTCAGTGGGAGATGTCTATGGTGCTGATTCTCACTCTGCAGTCAGTGGGCGCTGTCCATGGTGCTAATTCTCACCCTGCAGTCAGTGGGTGCTGTCCATGGTGCTGATTCTCACTCTGCAGTCAGTGGGCGCTGTCCATGGTGCTAATTCTCACCCTCTAGTCAGTGGGTGCTGCCCATGGTGCTGATTCTCACTCTGCAGTCAGTGGGTGCTGTCCATGGTGCTAATTCTCACTCTACAGTCAGTGGGTGCTGTCCATGGTGCTGATTCTCACTCTGCAGTCAGTGGGCGCTGTCCATTGAGCTGATCCTCACCCTGCAGTCAGTGGGCGCTGTCCATGGTGCTAATTCCTACTCTGCAGTCAGTGGGTGCTGCCCATGGTGCTGATTCTCACCCTCTAGTCAGTGGTTGCTGCCCATGGTTCTGAAACAGCTAGCATGTAGCCTGTCAGTGCTAGTCCTATGATAACGTAGCATCACAGCTGGCATGTAGCATGCCAATGCTAGTCCTATAATACCGTAGCATCACAGCTAGCAAAATCAAATCACATTTTATTTGTCACATACACGTGTTTAGCAGGTGTTATTGCGGGTGTAGCGAATGCTTGTGTTTTTAGCTCCAACAGTGCAGTATATCTAACAATTCACAACAATACACACAATACACACAAACTAAAAGTAAAAGAATGGAATTAAGGAATATATAAATATTATAAATATTAGGATGAGCAATGTCGGAGCGGCATAGACTAAAATACAGTAGAATAGGATACAGTTCTAAGTAAAATTATGTAAACATTATTAGAGTGACTAGTGTTCCATTATTTAAGTGAACAGTGGTTTCAAGTCTATGTATATGGGTCAGCATATGGGTCCACCCGGTTACGTAACTGGGTGGAAGCCGCCTAGTGACGGCTAGTTAACAGTCTGATGGCCTTGAGATAGAAGCTGTTTTTCATTCTCTCGTTCCCAGCTTTGATTCACCTGTACTGACCATGCCTTCTGGATGATAGTGGGGTGAACAGGCAGTGGCTTGGGTGGTTGTTGTCCTTGATTATCTTTTTGGCCTTCCTGTGACATCGGGTGCTGTAGGTGTCCTGGAGGGCAGGCAGTGTGCCCCCAGTGATGCGTTGGGCAGACCGCACCACCCTCTGGAGAGCCCTGAGGTTGCGGGCGGTGCAGTTGCCGAACAAGGCGGTGATACAGCCCGACAGGATGCTCTCAATTGTGCATCTGTAAAAGTTTGTGAGGGTTTTAGGTGCCAAGCCAAATTTCTTCAGCCTCCTGAGGTTGAAGAGGCGCTGTTGCGCCTTCTTCACCACACTGTCTGTGTGGGTGGACCATATCAGTGATGTGTACGCCGAGGAACTTGAAGCTTTCCACCTGCTCCACAGAGGTCCCGTCAATGTGGATAGGGGCGTGCTCCCCCTGCTGTTTTCTGAAGTCCACGATCAGCTCCTTTGTTTTGTCGACATTGAGGGAGAGGTTATTTTCCTGTTACCACACTCCAAGGGCCTTCACCTCCTCTCTGTAGGCTGTTGGTAATCAGGCCTACTGCTGTTGTGTTGTCTGCAAACTTGATGATTGAGTTGGAGGCGTGCGTGACCATGCAGTCATGGGTGAACAGGGAGTACAGGAGGGGGCTGAGCACGCACCCTTGTGGGGCCCCTGTGTTGAGGATCAGCGAAATGGAGGTGTTGTTTCCTACCTTCACCATCTGGGGGGTGGCCCGTCAGGAAGTCCAGGACCCAGTTGCACAGGGCGGGGTTCAGACCCAGGGCCCCGAGCTTAATGATGAGCTTGGAGGGTACTATGATGTTGAATGCTGAGCTATAGGTAATTAACAGCATTCTTACATAGGTATTCCTCTTGTCCAGGTGGGATAGGGCAGTGTACAGTGCGATGTCGATTGCATCGTCTGTGGATCTATTGGGGCGGTAAGCAAATTGAAGTGGGTCTAGGGTGACAGGTAAGGTAGAGGTGATATGAACCTATACTAGCCTCTCAAAGTACTTCACGATGACAGAAGTGAGTGCTACCCGGCGATAGTCATTTAGTTCAGTTACCTTTGCTTTCTTGGGTACAGGAACAATGGTGAACATCTTGAAGCAAGTGGGAACAGCATACTGGGATAGGGAGAGATTGAATATGTCCGTAAACACACCAGCCAGCTGGTCTGCGCATGCTCTGAGGACGCAGCTAGGGATGCCGTCTGGGCCGGCAGCCTTGCGAGGATTAACACGCTTAAATGTCTTACTCACGTCTGCCACGGAGAAGGAGAGCCCACAGTCCTTGGTAGCGGGCCTCGTCAGCGGCACTGTGTTATCCTCAAAGCAGGCAAAGAAGGTGTTTAGCTTGTCCGGAAGCAAGACGTCGTTGTCCACGACTTGGCTGGTTTTCCCTTTGTAGTGTGTGATTGTAATTGAATTGTGACTCCACTTTGTCTCTATACTGACGTTTTGCCCGTTTTGCCTTAAGGAGGTAATAACTACACTGTTTGTATTCATCCATATTCCCAGTCACCTTGCCATGTTTAAATGCAGTGGTTTGCGCTTTCAGTTTTGCGCAAATGCTGCCATCTATCCACGGTTTCTGGTTAGGGTAGGTTTTAAGAGTCACTGTGGGTACAACATCTCCTATACACTTCCTAATAAACTCAGTCACCGTATCAGTGTATTCGTCGATGTTATTCTCAGAGGCTACCCGGAACATATCCCAGTCCGCGCGATCAAAACAATCTTGAAGTGTGGATTCCGATTGGTCAGACCAGCATTGAGTAGTCCTTATCATGGGTACTTCCTGTTTGAGTTGCTGCCTACAGGAGGGGAGGAGCAAAATGGAGTCGTGATCAGATTTACCGAAAGGAGGGCAGGGGAGGGCCTTGTAGGCATCCTGGAAGTTGGAGTAGCAGTGGTCGAGTGTTTTAGCAGCGCGAGTACTACAGTCAATGTGTTGATAGAACTTCGGTAGCATTTTCCTCAAATGTCCTTTTATAAAATCCCCAGCTACAATAAATGCGGCCTCAGGATATGTGGTTTCCAGTTTGCGTAAAGTCCAGTGAAGTTCTTTGAGGGCCATCGTGGTATCGGCTTGAGGGGGAATATACACGGCTGTGACTATAACTGAAGAGAATTATCTTGGGAGGAAATACATTCAGCATTTGATTGTGAGGTATTCTAGGTTGGGTGAACAGAAGTACTTGAGTTTCTGTATGTTATCACAATCACACATCTGGGATAAATTTAATTGATTGGACATGATTTGGAAAGGCACACACTTGTCTATATAAGGTCCCACAATTGGCAGTGCATGTCAGAGCAAAAACCAAGGCATGAGGTCAAAGGAATTGTCCGTAGAGCTCAGAGACAGGATTCTGTCGAGGCACAGATCTGGGGAAGAGTAACAAAACATTTCTGCAGCATTGAAGGTCCCCAAGACCACACTGGCCTCCATCATTCTTAAATGGAAGAAGTTTGGAACCACCAAGACTCTTCCTAGAGCTGGCTGCCCGGCCAAACTGAGCAATCGGGGGAGAAGGGCCTTGGTCAAGGAGGTGACCAAGAACCCGATGGTCAATCTGACAGAGCTCCAGAGTTCCTCTGTAGAGATGGGAGAACCTTCCCCAGAAGGACAACCATCTCCGCAGCACTCCACCAATCAGGCCTTTATGGTAGAGTGGCCAGATGGAAGCCACTCCTCAGTAAAAGGCACATGACAGCCTGCTTGGAAATTGCCTAAAGGACTCTCAGACCATTATAAACAAGATTCTTGAAACCAAGATTGAACTTATTTATGTTTTGGTACTTTTTACCCCTTTTTCTCCCCAATTGGTACAGTCTTGTCCCATCGCTGCAACTCCCGTACGGACTCAGGAGAGGCGAAGGTCGAGAGCCATGCGTCCTCCGAAACACGACCCTGCCAAGCCGCACTGCTTCTTGACACATTGGTCGCTTAACCCGGGAAGCCAGCCTCACCAATGTGTCGGAGGAAACACAGTACAACTGGCGTCTGAAGTCAGCGTGTATGTGCCCGGCCTGCCACAAGGAGTCACTAAAGTGCGATGGGACAAGGACATCCGGGCCGGTCAAACACTCCCCTATCCCGGACGACGCTGGGCCAATTGTGCGCCGCCTCATGGGTCTCCCGGTCGCAAAACTGCAATGCATTGGCCTTAGACTGCTGTGCCACTCGGGAAGCCCAAGATTGAACTCTTTGGCCTGAATGCCAAGCGTCACTTCTGGAGGAAACCTGGCACCATCCCTACGGTGAAATATGGTGGTGGGGATGTTTTTCAGCGGCAGGGACGGGGAGACTAGTCAGGATCGAGGAAATGATGAACGGAGCAAAGTACAGAGAGATTCTTGATGAAAACCTGCTCCAGAGCGCTCAGGACCTCAGACTGGGGTGAAGGTTTACCTTCCAACAGGACAACGACCCTAAGCACACAGACAAGACAACATAGGAGTGGCTTCGGGACAAGTCTCCGAATGTCCTTGAGTGGCCCAGCCAGAGCCCGGACTTGAACCCGATCGAACATCTCTGGAGAGACCTGAAAATAGCTGTGCAGCGACGTTCCCCATCCAACCTGACAGAGCTTGAGAGGATCTGCAGAGAAGGTGTGCTTCTACGGTCATACTCAAGAAGACTCAAGGCTTTTTTTTTGCAGTTTTTGAAAAACATGTTTTTGCTTTGTCATTATTGGGTATTGTGTGTATTAAAAAAAACACGATTTCATCCATTTTAGAATAAGGCTGTAACGTAAGAAAATGTGGGGAAAAAATCAAGGGGTCTGAATACTTTCCGAATGCACTGTAGTCTGTCAGTGCTAGTCCTATAATTACATACGTAACCTTCTGTTCATTATGTTTCAAGTTTCAAGTTTTATTAGTCGTATGTGGCCTTGGTCACAACCATAAAAGGCCTTTATGCAGTTACTCAATGCCTATTATATTCTATTTAATAGGTTAGTACAGTTCCTCTGGTATACAGACATTCTGATAGTTTTTTGGCTTTAATATCGATGATGACATACATCGATTTATCTTGTAACCCAAGTGGCTCCCTCATTGTCTTTCTGTGTTCATAGCTCCTCTGTGTTGGCTCAGTTAAGTGACATATTTTTAAAAAGGCATTCGGTCGGTCGCGGTGATGAACCTCTTGGTTGATTAGCTTCAGCGCTGAACACATGCTAAGACGTGAGCGTTCGGTTATGCTATGATAAGACCCTCGGGTTGCTTAGCTTCAGCGCTGAACACATGCTGGGATATTAGCCCCTGAAAAGATGAAGGAGACTGGGCCTCTGTGATCCAGCCTGAACAGGACCTCACCCCATTAAATGCAACAAAAAAAATGACTGCTTTTAATGAAGATAAGCAGGAGGAGTAGACGGAGCTAATTAGTTATAGACCCAAATAGCTGGAGATCAAAGGCTGCTGTCTCCCTCCGCCGTCCGTCTTATCTGGCAGAGAGAGAGAGAGAGAGAGAGAGAGAGAGAGAGAGAGAGAGAGAGAGAGAGAGAGAGAGAGAGAGAGAGAGAGAGAGAGAGAGAGAGAGAGAGAGAGAGAGAGAGAGAGAGAGAGAGAGAGAGAGAGAGAGAAGAGAGAGAGAGAAAGAGAGAGGAGGCCGGCTTGGGAAACCCATGCCACTGATAAATATTCCAAAGCCACCTCAGTTGGGGATATGATTCTACCTTTTTTTTTTTTTATGTTCAAGGCTGCCACCCTGCAGTGGGATAGTGGGAATATATGAATATACTGAATATACTGTATTTATATACATTGGGAATATATGAATATACTGAATATACTGTATTTATATACATTGCCTGCAAACTAATTATGCTTTAGTCGGGTGACATCTGAGACTGTTTCTGAGTAATTAAGTGGATCATTGACCAAAGTTCAGTACTATAGACCCAAAGGTACATCTAACGTCTATACAGGACCATCGTAATATTTTCTGTTAATCATTGAGTACACCACCGCACGTTTCTAAGTGTGTTCTGTACCATGTTTGATGCGGATATGCATTGTACAACTGAAACATTGAATACCCCCACTGACATATTCACTGTGGTGCTTTTAGTCTACCACATCTGAGACCGTTTCTGTGCAATACAATTTCAGCACTTACAGACCTACGTTTACCAGGACTACCATAGTACTGTATCACTGAGTGTAGCAATACACAAGTGGTGTTTGCTCAATATGTTTGATGTTCATAGTACGGATTGTATATCTACACCGAACCAAAAAATATATATAAATGCAACTTGTGAAGTTTTGGTCCCACGTTTCATGAGCTGAAAAGTATCTGATGAGTATTTCTGTCTGTAATGAAGCCATTTTGTGGGGGGAAATCAAATTCTTGATTGGCTGGCTCCCTAGTGGGTAGTCCTTGTGCCAAGTGGGTGGGCCTATGCCCTCCCAGGCCCACCCATGGATGTGCCCCTGCTCAGTCAAGTGAAATTCATAGATTAGGGCCTAATACATTTATTGCAATTGACTGATTTCCTTATATGAACTGTAACACAGTAAAATCTTTGAAATTGTTGAATGTTGCATTTTTATTTTTGTTCAGTATAAAACACTGAATAACCAATGACATATTCAATGTGGCTAAAACCGAAGTCCAAACTTTTAAATTCACTGTCAAATGTACACTTTACTCCCCAGTCTGCCTCCTCTCTTTACTCCGTCTCCTCTCTTTACTCCCGTCTGTCTCCTCTCTTTACTCCCCAGTCTGTCTCCTCTCTTTACTCCCCAGTCTGTCTCCTCTCTTTACTCCCCAGTCTGTCTCCTCTCTTTACTCCCCAGTCTGTCTCCTCTCTTTACTCCGTCTCCTCTCTTTACTCCCCAGTCTGTCTCCTCTCTTTACTCCGTCTCCTCTCTTTACTCCCCAGTCTGTCTCCTCTCTTTACTCCCCAGTCTGTCTCCTCTCTTTACTCCCCAGTCTGTCTCCTCTCTTTACTCCCCAGTCTGTCTCCTCTCTTTACTCTGTCTCCTCTCTTTACTCCCCAGTCTGTCTCCTCTCTTTACTCCCCAGTCTGTCTCCTCTCTTTACTCCGTCTCCTCTCTTTACTCCCCAGTCTGTCTCCTCTCTTTACTCCGTCTCCTCTCTTTACTCCCCAGTCTGTCTCCTCTCTTTACTCCCCAGTCTGTCTCCTCTCTTTACTCCCCAGTCTGTCTCCTCTCTTTACTCCCCAGTCTGTCTCCTCTCTTTACTCCGTCTCCTCTCTTTACTCCCCAGTCTGTCTCCTCTCTTTACTCCCCAGTCTGTCTCCTCTCTTTACTCCCCAGTCTGTCTCCTCTCTTTACTCCCCAGTCTGTCTCCTCTCTTTACTCCCCAGTCTGTCTCCTCTCTTTACTCTGTCTCCTCTCTTTACTCCCCAGTCTGTCTCCTCTCTTTACTCCCCAGTCTGTCTCCTCTCTTTACTCCGTCTCCTCTCTTTACTCCCCAGTCTGCCTCCTCTCTTTACTCCCCAGTCCGTCTCCTCTCTTTACTCCCCAGTCTGTCTCCTCTCTTTACTCCCCAGTCTGTCTCCTCTCTTTACTCCCCAGTCTGTCTCCTCTCTTTACTCTGTCTCCTCTCTTTACTCCCCAGTCTGTCTCCTCTCTTTACTCCCCAGTCTGTCTCCTCTCTTTACTCCCCAGTCTGTCTCCTCTCTTTACTCCCCAGTCTGTCTCCTCTCTTTACTCCCCAGTCTGCCTCCTCTCTTTACTCCCCAGTCTGTCTCCTCTCTTTACTCCCCAGTCTGTCTCCTCTCTTTACTCCCCAGTCTGTCTCCTCTCTTTACTCCGTCTCCTCTCTTTACTCCCCAGTCTGTCTCCTCTCTTTACTCCCCAGTCTGTCTCCTGTCTTTACTCCCCAGTCTGTCTCCTCTCTTTACTCCCCAGTCTGTCTCCTCTCTTTACTCCCCAGTCTGTCTCCTCTCTTTACTCCCCAGTCTGTCTCCTCTCTTTACTCCCCAGTCTGTCTCCTCTCTTTACTCTGTCTCCTCTCTTTACTCCCCAGTCTGTCTCCTCTCTTTACTCCCCAGTCTGTCTCCTCTCTTTACTCCGTCTCCTCTCTTTACTCCCCAGTCTGTCTCCTCTCTTTACTCCGTCTCCTCTCTTTACTCCCCAGTCTGTCTCCTCTCTTTACTCCCCAGTCTGTCTCCTCTCTTTACTCCCCAGTCTGTCTCCTCTCTTTACTCCCCAGTCTGTCTCCTCTCTTTACTCCGTCTCCTCTCTTTACTCCCCAGTCTGTCTCCTCTCTTTACTCCCCAGTCTGTCTCCTCTCTTTACTCCCCAGTCTGTCTCCTCTCTTTACTCCCCAGTCTGTCTCCTCTCTTTACTCCCCAGTCTGTCTCCTCTCTTTACTCTGTCTCCTCTCTTTACTCCCCAGTCTGTCTCCTCTCTTTACTCCCCAGTCTGTCTCCTCTCTTTACTCCGTCTCCTCTCTTTACTCCCCAGTCTGCCTCCTCTCTTTACTCCCCAGTCCGTCTCCTCTCTTTACTCCCCAGTCTGTCTCCTCTCTTTACTCCCCAGTCTGTCTCCTCTCTTTACTCCCCAGTCTGTCTCCTCTCTTTACTCTGTCTCCTCTCTTTACTCCCCAGTCTGTCTCCTCTCTTTACTCCCCAGTCTGTCTCCTCTCTTTACTCCCCAGTCTGTCTCCTCTCTTTACTCCCCAGTCTGTCTCCTCTCTTTACTCCCCAGTCTGCCTCCTCTCTTTACTCCCCAGTCTGTCTCCTCTCTTTACTCCCCAGTCTGTCTCCTCTCTTTACTCCCCAGTCTGTCTCCTCTCTTTACTCCGTCTCCTCTCTTTACTCCCCAGTCTGTCTCCTCTCTTTACTCCCCAGTCTGTCTCCTGTCTTTACTCCCCAGTCTGTCTCCTCTCTTTACTCCCCAGTCTGTCTCCTCTCTTTACTCCCCAGTCTGTCTCCTCTCTTTACTCCCCAGTCTGTCTCCTCTCTTTACTCCCCAGTCTGTCTCCTCTCTTTACTCCCCTCACTACTCCATCAAAAACATTTGGCTTTCACAACCTTGTCCCCCATATTTACCGTGGAAGTGCCACTGGTGAGGTACACTTCTACATATTAGTCTGGGGCCAGGTTTCCCGGAGGACCGACCAGCAGGCGGAGAGAGAGGAGAGAGGAGTTGGAGGCTGGTGCTGTGTTAAGCTGGCTGAGAATACGATTAGGAGCCCAAGCCTGATTTAGATGCTCCCCATGAGCTCAGCTATAAATACTGTGGAGGACTGGCATTCCTCTCAACGCAGCGCCACACCAAAAAGCCAACTCGATCCTAGCCTGTGTCTCAAATGGAACCCTATTCCCTATGTAGCGCACTACTTATAACCAGGGCACATAGGACACAGCCCTATTCTGCACTTTGAGGTTTGACCACCTACTCTTCACTTTTATGTGTTGGAAAAACTGTTTAAGAGCTAAGAGGATCCGTTCTCATAACTGGCAGCAGTGATTGTTGGAAAGTCTAAAAGTGCATGT